>NC_044499.1:32113314-32353314 GCF_902362185.1 Chanos chanos | reverse complement strand
TGGCCATTGGCATTAGTGTGGTTACATCAGGTTAACTGGGTTTTACATTTGTTTTTACCTGGGTAGTATTATCACATCAAAATGTTTACTTTAACTGACTGGTATAAATTTTTTTAAAAATGTAGGCTAATGCAGAGTTGCACTCTATGATGTGACAGTATGGAATGTGTGACTGTAATAAACTGTAATGTATAGATGCCCCACATAACAGAGAATAAATGTGTTATTTTGTACTCTCAACACATAACCCAATAGAGTATATGTACCAACATAGAGATATAATATAATATAATATAATATAATATAATATAATACAATATAATAAACATTATAAACATATATAAATGGATCAATATTCTGTGCATTAATCATAGTAACATCAACGTGTCATCATAAACAATTGCTTGGGATTATAACTGCATGATTTCAATAACTGATGCTTTGATATCATGTAGTATGAATATTTATGGCAGTTCTATGGTGGTGTTACATTTTTGAAGGAATAACATTTGCAATGCAGGTAGTGCTGTTTAACAGTCGCATAAAAATTCTTTGAATGATTTTAATTCTATTAAGCCAAGGACTTACAAATAGTGAACATAAATGAATATAAACTGTAATCATTTATTTATCCTTACAGGAATTGTCCTGAATACCTAATTATCACCTTTAAAAAGTATAAAACAAGTGAATATACTATGTTTGCACATAGACGGATAGCAACTGCAGTTTTATATTATGTGTAATTGAAATCATATCACTTTTAATATGTACAAAAAAACTAATTTTCTTTGTGATGTCAAAAATCTCATACAAAACTTTGTCCCTCATGCTATAGTGTAAAGATTAAATTTCCACAGTCACACATGCATTCAGGGCTCTTTCTTCCCCCTGACAAATGTAGTGTTCTCCCAGTACTACACAGCCCAAAGGAGAAAAGCCTCTGAAGTGTAGTGTCTAGAGAATGGAAGCAGTCTCAATATAAAGGTGGAAAAGGCTGTTTAGGTCAATTTTCAACTGTCTGTATCTGCACGGTGAAAACATAGAAACGGGGAGAGAGAGAGAGAGAGAGAGAGAGAGAGAGAGAGAGAGAGAGAGAGAACTTAAAGATCACCTGGCCTCCTTTCTCAGGTTAAAAAGTCCAAAAATGAAAGCCACTCTAGACATATTTAAATTAGCCTTTTCCCCGCAGGCATCCTCAAATCAAATAAAACACAACAGTTGGAGTCCAAACAAGTTAAAAGAACGTCCTTGCGGGCTTTATCCACTAAAGCAATAGCAACTCCAACAACCTTCTCAAAGGCTAAAGTGTCCCAGTGGCCCAGCACTCAATAAAGATTTGGCTACTTAAGAAGGTCGAAACAGCAAGCCATTTAGGGCTTTGACACAGACCCAGCTAGCACGCGGCTCTCGCCATCAGTCATATCGTTTCGTAATGCAATTTCTCGCGCCCTCTTTCTCCCGCGCCAGCCGCTGATATGCTTAGGCTAATGCCTGATGTAAATGACATCAGGACAGATATATCTTCATCACCTTTGGCATCTGCCTGAGAGTCGGCCTTTCTCATCCTCCTTTTCCTGCCTCCCCATGTGGGCCAGTCTTATTCGCTCTAACGCCGTTGCCTTGCTTCGGGAAAGACCTGCTGATCTCAGACAGCGTCATTACGATCTTTTCGCCAGCAGTTGTAGACACACTTTTTTTTAAATTATAAAGGCACAGTTTAGTTGTAGTGATGATAAATTAATGCAAAAGTTTAAGTGCCCTTCTCTTCACCTGTTTTGTTTTTCTTATGAACTCAATGCTTTTTTTCTTTTCACCATAATGAATTTTTCTTTGATCAGAAACGTTGCACTTTCTGTGTCTGTACCAATCAAATGTCTTTCCTCTTACATTTTATTGAACTCTTTAGTAAATTAAAAGTTATTTTAACCAGTAACGGGTCATTATGGAGATCCATTTTTAATGTGTGGGGCCAGTGAGTGTAAAAATATTTCGGTCTGGTATCTGTCAGCTCTTAGAATAATCAAATATCTGTCAAGAGTTTGAAGCGACTGAGTGACTTCAAACATTCTGCAGTAATTTAGGATGAAAGGCGAGTTTCTCCTGAAGAAAGGGGGCGGGCAAAGACTGACGAGACGTTCAGCTCACCCCTCAATCAGTGTTCAGTCAGACCAGGCTCAAACTTCACCTCGTCTAAGGTTCACGAAAACAGACCAGTTCACTCAGATCCATGAAAATCAGTTAAGAAGCGAAATCCACTACAGCATAGAATTACTTTTGAATTATAGCTGAATTAGTACTTCACCCTTGAACAGCTACAATTGGCCAAAATTTTATTTCAACCAGAATGTGATTTTATTTGTATTTACATATAGACAACAGAGATGAACACAGCTTAATATAAGCACAGTAAATGGTATATTTGATTGATTTATCAATAAGAGACTGAAATCATTTGTGGGAATGGACAAAATAAATTATTTAAAATAATACATTAATTTCAGTGTAAGACGGATTGAAAATATGTTTTATTGGATCTCACATGTTCTGGAGGAATAGAGCTACACAGAAGTTTTACTGAAAGTTATTTGTTTATTTTATTGGGATCACATTAATCACCATCGCAGTAGTCTTTGAGTTCATGGCCATCCAGTCAGCATTCTCACATTGCTTTCACACTGTTAGTGCATGTTGTGATTGTCAGCTCTAAGCTCCTACACACAACTTATTCAAATGTGTCTCTCTTTCCACAGCAGCGGTTTTCTTTTGTTTGAATTCTCTTCAATGAGAGTCGCAAATCCTTGGAACAAAGAGACAATTATTTAGTTCTTGTAGTGCCAGCCTTAACTTTTACTGCATTCCTTTTGAAGTCCCTCCCTGTTTGCCCGAGTCAGGCCTTTCATTTTGTTTGTTTTCACGCTTTGACTGACAAGCTTTGTTTGCTGTTTGTCGACTCTGCAATCGAGCCTGTAGCGCCACGATTACAAGCTTACATCAAAGTTCCTCTTTCCCTCTGCATCCCGTGGCCCAGTGCGTCCCAAAGGACCTGTCTGCTCTGACAGCCTTTACCCTGCGTATGTGACAGTGTGTGTGTGTGTGTGTGTGTGTGTGTGTGTATGAGCGTGCATGTGTGTGTGTGTGTGTGTGTGTGTGTGTGTGTGTGTGTGCGCGTGTGTGCATGTGTGTGCGTGAGAGAGAGAGAGAGAGAGAGAGAGAAAGAAAGAGAGAGACGTAGAGAAAGAGAGTTGGCACAAGTGAAAGAGTGAGACAGTGAGAAAGAGACAGAGAGGGAGAGAGAGAGACAGAGAAAGAGAGAGAGCAGACAGACAGAGAGAGAGAGAGAGAGGGAAGAGAGATAGCTCGTTTAGGCAGAGTGCTCCACAGGTTCCTCTACATGGCTCCGAGCATTAATGTTGTACTCTTTGTTGTTTGGCTGCCATGCTGCTGGAGATAAACTTGACGAGGGGGCTTCTTACGGCTCTCCCAGGCCAGCGTGGCTAATCTGGTCAGCCCTCCTCCCAATCCTCTCCTCACCCAGCAGCCTCTTCACCACGTGTCCTTAAATCTCCCTGTATCTCTCTCCCAGGCCCCTGGCTCTTGTGTTCGAACAATGCCCTCTTAGCGGGCCTTGGAAGGCAGCCCAAGACTGCGGCTGCCCCCCCCCCCTTCTGGGTGAGGGGTAAAAAAAGCATGTTCAAGAGGCCTAAGCAAGTACATAAGCATTACAGAAGGTGAAAGTACTTGGTGGCTTCCTAATTTGTATCTCTTGAACGAATATTTTTCTCAATGAACAAAGAAATGAGAAAGAAAAAAAAAGGCACAGTGGAAAATAATAGGAGAGATGAATACGACTCGCTAAAATTCAAAAAGAGCACATACATGGTTTTGATATGAAAAAATAACATCTCAACCAAATTACAAATTATATTAAACAATTCACAAAAAAAAAAAAAAAAAACCCTCACCCCTTCAAATAGAGTTTTACCCCGTGGTACTTGACGCGAGTTTCATGTTGTGAGCAAACCACTTTTTTATTGTCTGAGCAGAAGAAAAGGACTATTGGAAGACAAAGACACATCAATGTGTTCGTGCCACAGACAGAACGGGAGAGCCGTGGGAATAAAATTTGTTCCAACGAGTTACAGGCTCTCTCTCTCCTCCTCTGTCAACTTCACTCCTCAAATCTAATTTGAATGCTAATTATTTTGGTCAGTTTATAAACTATAGATCAACCCTGTGTCGCACTGTGTTTTCTCTCTCTCTCTCTCTCTCTCTCTCTCTCTCTCTCTCTCTCTCTCTCTCTCTGTGTGTGAACCCTGAAGTGATCTCCCTGGAGGATTTGAATCACCTTGCCTTCCAAGTTGTCTCCTGTCTCAGCCTCTTTCATTATACAATAGATGACCCATCAGATATTCCTCTTTTTCACTGGTTCCTTCCTTGTTCCCAGCCATCAGCAAGAAAAAAGCACACACTTCGTTTTATCTTCATTCTGCCTCTGCCTCTGTCCTGTTTTTCTTTTTCTTTTTTTTTCTTCTTTTTCTCATTTTTTTTTCCTTTCTCCCAAAGATCGCTTGCCAATTGCTTTCTCAAGCTTTCCCCCTGTGGAACATGCAATATCTTCAGAACTGACGATTCTTGCAGCTTTTATTGTGACATTTTTTCCCCCTTATTTTTTTTTTCCTCTACAGTGAAAACATTGTATGAAGCCATACAAAGCACCAGTATGGAGAGGCTCACAGAGACTGCATTAAAAACATGAAACAAAGGCACAAAAGACATAACGAACGAATGTTTTGGATGAACTGCTTAAACCAACCTGTTATTTGTGACTGTACTGACTTGAAAACACAAGATTTCCTTGTAAGAAAAATGTGTGCGTGAAAGAAAAGATTCAAAAACAGACACTATAGTTTGCAAATGTAAAGTTTTGAGTTTCAGTACCTTAGACTTCTTTGTTAAAGTTCCATACCGAAAAAAATAAGTCTTTAGAGTTTGGTTTGAAATGTTGTAAAAAATAAGTATCAAATAATAGTAACAGAGGTGTATTGAAAACTTCCAAATTTGACTGATTTAAGAGACAAACTTTGCTATTCAGATGTTACTTTACTGAGCCATTCTTAAGCAATATTGATTTTTCCACTCTGTGGAACAATAGATGTTATGTCACACGGGTTGTTTTCTGTTTTGTTGACAGAATTGTTTCAGTTCTGACTCCTTTGTGTGCTCTCCGTTTTGGCACAAAGGAATTTATCTTTCCGGTGAAACGTGTCGAGATGCTATTTAATTCTCTGGGATAACAGTGCCACCCTTCTTCATCTGCCTAAGGGCGACAGCTTTGGAAAAGCACGAGCATGTGTCAATCGAAAGGCAACAGCCCTGGCACGGGCCTGAGGAGACCTCCTTTCCTCCTAATGCGTTTATCTCCACCGCCTGGTGCCCGGGTACACCCAAAACACAACAAAAAGTCATTCTGCAGCCATTGTTCCAGGTAATTGTACTCAGGACTTGAAGATAAGTTCTGCCTCCTTATGCAAAGAGAGAGAAAAAATCAGTCTGGGCTTCCCCTCCCCTCTTTTAGTAGAATGGAGGGTGAAAGAGAGTGTGTGTGTGTGTGTGTGTGTGAGTGTGTGAGTGTGTGTGTGTGTGTGTGTGTGTGTGTGTGTGCTGGGAGACATACATTATATTGCACAAGTGTTTGACATTCTGCCATATTTGGCTATTGCTTCTCACACTCATTTTTTTGAGACTGAAACCAAGAAGGGTTCTTCTCTGTATATTTAAAGACAAGACCTTAAAACCAACAGCCCCACTGTGTTGTGTTTACAGGACTCATTCAACCTCACTGTTCCTGAGAAACCCCAAAAGAAAGTCCCTTCTCCCATTTTTAAAAAGGTATTTATTAGAATTAAGGTTAGCCTGCATACACCCTGCACGTAAGGGAAAAGAAGAAAAAAAAGAAAAGAAAAGAAAAAAGGAACAAGCTGGCTAATCAAAAGTTAATTGTATAATTTTCATGCAGATGAAGGCAGCATATACGTGATTCGCTAGCCCTGTGATTATTAAAATAAATAAATAAGCGTTATAAAAATGCGCAGGGACTCTGTGGCTGGTAAACAATCAAGGCAAGTTTAATTTGTGGTAAACAAAGTGAAGATACACAAGGGGTCTCCAAAGGAGAGAGTAAGGTTAAATTAAATTTGCAAACGTACAGATACAAGGCGTTTTGTGTTGAAGCCTTTGCAATTAAAGCAAGAGCTTAATGAAGCAGTCTCTGGTAACAGGGGAGCATTTTAGACTTCAGACAACCTGCAGCCAACCTTTTTTTTCCCACAGAGATGGAAACCAAGCACTAAACTGTGTAACTTAAGTCAAAGCTCTGAAGGGTTTGTGCTGTAACACATATTTAATACACATTTAATCACTAACCAATTGAATGAAAATTAAAAAAAAAAGGAGGGGGTGGAAAGTTTCAACTAAATATCCAAAAATGATCATTTGTTTTCATTAGACAGATGAGTTGGCTGTGAAATGTGTACATCATGTAAAAACTCGTATGCAGATTTCTCATTTTCTGTCACTCCTCTCCTGAAGAGTTTGAACGTATGCTTTCTTTCCTTCTCTCTCTCCCTCTCTCATTTGCATATGAGATATGAGTGGTTTTGAAATGTCTTCTCATTTGTGAATAGTGCTGGCAAAGCAATGCCCCCAATGCCCAAATCTATTAGGGCACACACTCTCTACTGGGCTTTGGCGAAAATGAACCCACATTTTTATGTTAACCCCCTGTAGTTTTTTAATTCTCTTGTATGAAATTAGAATTCTTTAAAACAATCTGATGATGGAAAACTGAGAAAAGTAAAAGCAAAAGAGAGTTGGAATGAAAGTAAAAAGTTGTGATGGAGATAAAGACAGCAACAGTCACTAGTGCAATGTATTACCACAGAAGCTAACAGATACAAGTTAATGTTACGTTTAAGATTCTTTTTTTTATCTTTAAAATGAATAAACACAACATTTTATGAACCATTTTAGATTTTAATGTCCTACGAAATGGAAGGTACATTCACTATGTGTTGATGTCCAATAATTATTGACTTCCCTGGTCCTTACTACACATCCCAGCACCAGCTCAAATTCATGCATATAGGGATATTCAACAAAATGGAGGTGGTAAAAGATAATTTACTGGCTGTGCTTAAAAATTAGGGTTACTGATCATTATAAACCTGGATAATTCTGTAAGGGTGAGCTATTGTTTGAAAGAATGGAGGCTTAGTCAAAGATCGAGTCAAAAACATTAAAACTCAACAGTGACATCTAGTGGTAAGCTCTGATAACTACAAAGACTCTGCAAGTATCCTTCCAGTTCAAAACTTCTCTCGATGTTACACACCTGTCTCAACCAGTTGCGCTGTTGATCTCTGAAAGCAACTTTCCTCGCCAACATCACTGTGTATGTTTTCATCCTTATGCAGCAATACTCAGAGTACAGTTAAAATTATATTGTGGCGTTACTGATTGCACTGAGACGTGTGGAGTTCTGGGAAGGAGAATACAACGAAAGCAAAACAGTTAATTCTCCGAAGTGTTTAATAATGCACAAAGCATTAAGAAAGACATTAAAAGTTTCAGAAAACATGAAGAAAATATGGGAGAAGGTAGAGAATATAGTTCGCGATGTAAAAAAAGACATAGGTCCCTTTAAGACGACAGATAGATTTTCGTCCGCAGCGTTTGTAACCATGTGTTTTTTGGTCAGTTGATGCTAAAGCAAGACCAGGTTCTCAGGTTCTCTCTTTTTTTGTCAGAACAAATGTTCCAGCAACACTGTTGCTACAGGCAAAATCAATATCGACAGCTTTGATAAAAAAAAAAACTTATGAGAAACTTAATACGCCCTCTTAAGTCTGTGCAAAATATCTGCTGAACATCTACAAAGGAAATCATGTCTCCCTTTTACGGGTTATTTTGGTGATTTGCGAAGCTTTAAATTATATCTTTTACGATACTTTAACGTTAGTTGGTTAACGTATTGGCATTTTGGCTGAGGTTGCGTTGAGGTAAAGCAAGTAGTCGCCTATGTGGCCTGATGCCTAAGTACACACTAGCATATTTCTGGGGACCGTGATTAGTAAAAGATGGAGAGATGGCTTCTTTCATTTCTTTTTATTTCTCTTGCTAGCGCACTGAAATTTTGCCGATTTTTTCTATGACGTTAAACATTAGTTACTAGGAATAATCTGTCGTTCTGATGAGAAATGTTCAGTTTTCTAAAGAGTATGGCACTGCTTCAGACTGTTGTTGAGAGATGACTTTTGTTTTTGTAAAAATATATTTGTGCAATTTCTTACTGTATCATTGTGAACATGTCTCTATGACATTTTAATTGACACATTAAAAAAAACCCTCTGTTTTCCTGAAATAAGATGTCTGCTGTTTTATTATTTGCAAATCCTTGGCAACGATCAAGTTTATGTTCATTTGATCAATGTGCTTTTAGACCTGTGCTGTTATCTTAACCTCGTCACAGGAGAAAGTGGAAAATATTAGTTTCACATTACATAAACATCATTCTGGACTGATATGTTTGCTGTAATTATAAGTTGTACCTCTGTGTGTATTATATATGGCCATATTTGCAGTATCTCTTCCAAAGAGCTCTGGGAGGAGTTGTGCACTACTATCTATGACCTAACTGATAATAATACCCTATTTGTGCATTAACTAAATACATCTCTGCTGATTTAATTGGTCAAATGTTTTAGCTGTTGCATTTGTTTGTCAAGACATTAAAAAAAAAAAAAAAAAAAAAACGAAACTTTTTCGACACTACATAAATTCATCCTAACATAGAAAACCTTACTTTTGAATAAATAAAAATCTCTTAATGTTCACATAAACGTTTAAAAATGCACAGATGGTCTGTCAGCCATAGTACATAAATACATTTACAATAACTACAGTTTTACAAATAATACATGGTATGGTTAAAAAAAAAAATGCGTAGTTGGTACGACCCATACAAAAAGCAAAACAACAAAACGAATGTTCACTATTGTACAACAATGATAAAACAACATATCAAAAAAAAAAAAAAAAAAATCTGAAACAAAAAAACCCAACAACAACAAAAGACCGAATACCATGTCAGTGGAATCCGTTTGAATGTGGCAAAATTAAACATTTTCATTTTAAAGTATGTTTTAGAATTTACATTTTTCTCCTCCATTTTGTAGCTTTAGTATGTGACATTATTATTTTACAGCTAAATATGATCTTTTAGTCACAATGAAAACAAGTGCATAGCAAAATAGACAACAAATTCATCCAGTAAAGGGGTAAAATCCTGATCAGCTGGTGATTAAAAAAAAGCATCATAACAAAAAAGAAATGTTTAAGGCAGATATCATTTAAAATTGGCGTAGTCTGAGAAAATGTCCACAAAGTCTTGTACCACTCTGTAGCAGAAGTCATACTGCTCCTGAAAAAGCCAAAAACAAGAAGAACAAGGATTATTCACAGTCTTAAAGAAAACATCCCTCTAACCTTTGCATTCTTTGCCACCTGTTTGTTTCAGGAGCCAGAATTCTGTAAAAAGTCTTTACATTCCATGCCAACACCAGGCACCATCTGGAAATCAGTCTCTCTTCCAGTAAGAACCTTCAAAAAATACTCTGACATCTCCGATATTCTAAGATGATAAAATTTTGTCTGTAAAGCACTTGATAAGTTAGTCAGTTAGTAAGTAATCTAGTTCTCTGTGCAGTGCGCTAATACCTCTATTGATATGTGAGACATATATGCAAAATGATGTCAACAGTATATTTGTCATGACTGATGGCCTGTCATCAATCTAAAACATACTGGAGAAATGTCAATCAGCTCCTTCCACTTCATTTACTGTGACAACTGACAGAACTATCACTAAATGCCACTCTGCACACTTTGGTTAAACCCTAAATTCAATCTATGCAAGGAAGTGGGTTTTCATACCACACTGACAAATCTTCAGTTACTCAGTATAAAACTCCAGGAATTTTACAATCACAGTTATTGTCTATTTTATTGTGTTTTTCATAAGCCAGTTAACACAAAGCCTTATTCAGTAATTAAGAGTTGTATACTGTAGTCTATGTTGATAACTAATAGCTAAGATTGGTATTAGAAAGAAAGAAACGGTGTTATGCAGATATGAACTTAGCCAGGAAAATGCGTTATTGTTTGTTTGTTTTTGTACATACCACTGTCTGCACCATGTGTGGCCTCTGCATTCTCAAACTCTTCACAGTCTGAAAAACGTCCAGTAACCCCTCTGCCTTCACACGCTCCAGAATATTACTGAGAGCTATAAACGTACCAGTCCTCCCCGCCCCAGCACTGTGACACAACACACACACACAAAACACACACACACACACACACACACACACACACACACACACACACACAGAGAATTGTATAGCTGTATTAAAAGTAAAAGTGAATACAGAAGTAAGAGATATTAAATGTGACTATTCTGTTCTACAGCCTCTGAATAAAGGACAAACTAAAACAGTGTGTTTGTGGACTAAGGAGTGTGAGTGTGAAACATCGCAGGCAACACGCCTGTCTGTAACACACATAGGTCATTGTGAAAGTGTTACCCACAACATTTTGATATGTCAGTGTATAAGCTATAGTTAATTAGGTCTGTGGGACTGTGTAACACACGGTGTGTGGAAGTGGGTTTTACCGTGTGGTACAAATTTTCACCTACATTAAAAACAGGAAGAGTACAAGTGTGTGTGGTGTGTGTCTGTGTTAACTGCAGTGTGCAATGGTAGGGTGGTTAAAATGTTTTATAGGCATGCAGTCATGAGCTTGCATTTGTGTGCATGTATCTGTTACCTGTGCCATACAGAGGAGCCAGATTGTGCTGGTATGCACACGTATTGGTGCGATCATGTTATCCACATTGTACTACAATGGTGAGGTTGTCAGGATGTGTAGGTGCGTAGGTGTTTGTATTTGTGCGTCTGCATAGCTGTGGAGGTGTTTGCGTACAAAGAGGTTGTTGCCAGATTGTGTAGGAGGTAGGGGTGGAGCCAAATCCAAATACGGTATTCAGCAGAGCACAAATAGTGGGTTTTTCGAATATTTATTTCGTACAAATATTTTTAAAATTGTTTTCAGGAGGAAAAAAAATAGCTGGTGTTCCTCATAACTGTGAGCGCGGTGGGTATTTGCGCACTGCCTGCTTGTGAATAGTAAAATATAGGCAAAACGTAGTATATTGTTACACCACTATTTTGTTTTGATTAGTTTTTCTTCTAAACCTTAAGTGGTTTGCTAAGGTAGTTTGTTACAACATTACTTGTCTTTTTCTTTCCTGACTTGTACAATGGAGTAATACGGCAACACTGAGATTTCGATAATAAGGTCATAATATTATGAGAATAAAGTCGTAACTGAGAAAATAATGTCATACTATTATGAGAATAAAGTCTTAATTGAGAAATAAAGTCATAATATTACGAAAATAAAGTTGTAAAATCATAATATTGCGAGAATAACAAAATTTCAATAAAATAATAACAATCTATTATTATTATTATTATTATACTTATTAATAATAATAATAATAATAATAATAATAACAATAATAATAACAATAATTTTCACTACATGCCATTTCCTCCCTCACAAAAGAGGCAATTTCCTCCAAGTACATGTGGTTCTTTCTTCGGAATAGACACAGTTCCTTGCACAATCTTTTCTAAGTCCTGATACTTACGATAATGTGGTGCTGATGTGCCAAAAGATTAGGCATTTTGTTATTTGTGAAACCTATACTAAAGTGTAATTTCACACGATGCTCCATGTTCCTCATTTTAAAGCAGGTGGCAGGCTGCTCTTCTGATATTTCTGCTCTAAAATGACATGTAGCCTAAAATTACAACTTTGGTCGAATAAGGTCGTAATATTACGAGAATAAAGTTGTAATATTACGACCTTATTCTTGAAATTTCGGAATTTTTCCTCAGTGTGGCCCCTATACTTCGTTGTAGGAACTGCAATATGTGAAGCAGAGTTTGTTTGACCAGAGGAGATAAGCCTACGTTAGCTCACAGTGCAATTAACGGTACTTCAGAGAGGACAGTTTTTATTTGTAGGCCTAATGATTTTTTTGTTTGTTTACATTCTGTCTGTTCAGCATCCTCCAATTAGGGTGGGTGGCGGCGGGGTTCACAATGTTCACATAGTCTTAGTTTAGAGTTTAGTTTGGCCTATTGGTTTGAGTGTGGATTAGGAACTTCTTTTAAAATGATTTTGTTTTCAGTTATGGTTACGGTTTATGTTTATGGCTGGGTTTATAAAAACCATAAACCAATATTACATTTAGGTGTTCATAATGATTATGATGATTTACTGAAGAAAACTTATATTAACACTTAAATATCCTAAAATTAGAAGTGTAATGAAAGCAAAAACAGGATTGTTATGCCTATTTCCACTTCTATTCGAATACAAATACAAATAATTTTGCTGCCTCAACAAATACGGATACAAATACAAATACTGGGCTCTCTGCACATCGCTAGTAGGTGGATTAATATGTGTTGGTTTCGCGAGGGTGCATTAGTGTGTAACCTGCAGTGTACTACAACGGGCAATGGGATGGTTGCCAGGTTGTGTAGGGTTATGCACTTGTGTTCAGATGTGTGCATTAGATTGTTACCTGCAGTGCACTACAATGGGGTGGTTGCCAGATTGTTGCTGCTGTTTCTGCACGGCAGCAATGATGTCAATCATTCCTTTTCCTTCTGCTGGAATCCCGATCTCAGGCCAACCATGGAAATGGAAGTGCCTGACCAGTCGTGATTGCTTCTCCTGCATGCGCACACACACACATACACACACACACACACACACACACACACAGAGTGTGAAGACACACAAATCTTTGGTCACACTGGCACAAAATTCCAGAAACATTGTAATTACAACTGTTCCACGGACAGAACAATGCACGTACAACGTGAAATACTCATGGGGTATTAATTATCAGCAACACTCAAACATCACTCATTTAGACTGTAAGTTGTTAACTGAAATTCTTGTAAATTTTGTAAATATTATTACATACATCCAAAGAGCACATGCATTCAATTTTCATTTGAGTAAAATCACTAATTTGCCTAAAACAGAGAGCCTCTGTGAGGTGTGTGTAGAGCAGAGCGTGTAAAGGGACCGCGGTTTGTGACAATGCAGATACTGAGAGAACTCACAGGTACATAGGTGAGCAGCAGATCTCTGAGACTGAACGTATCACACAGCGTGTCTCCTTTCATCTCCACTGTGTAGTCTCCATACGTCACCGCGTCCTCCACAGGCCAGTACTGAAAGCACTTCTCCTGCAGAGTAAAAACAGCACACAAACACAGCAGCAACAGACAGAGAGAGAGAGAGAGAGAGAGAGAGAGAGACAGAGAGAGAGAGAGAGAGAGAGAGAGAGAGAGAGAGAAAGGAGGAAGATGCCAAATTTAGCATTGAATTCAGTCATCAGGGAAAACTGAGAAGAAGGGGACTTTTCAACTGACACATTTCCTGTGATGGGAACACGTGTCCTAAAACGGATAGAGGAAGTTCCATGACCTGTGTGATTCTGCTTTATTGTCGGATCTATCTATCTATCTATCTACAAAGAAATGGTTCCATTCTTCTGTGTAGTTCCAGAATTTAGTCATGAAGTGTGTGTGTGTGTGTGTGTGTGTGTGTGTGTGTGTGTACCTGTTCTCTTTCCTGAAGTTCAGTCAGCATAACGATAGAGTGACATTTCCACTCCCACACCATTCTCCAGAAATCATCCACTGTGTGGGTCAAAGGACCCTGAGTGGCAATGAAATAATCCTTCTGTCTGTAACCCTGTAGTGAGACAACACAGTGAGATTACTAACACTCTCGCACACACACACGCACACCCACCCACCCACACACACAAACACACACACACACACACACATACGCACGAGCGCATACACACACACACACACACTAAGGGTTGCAACTCAAGTACTCCTTTCCTGAAAAAATCGAGCTCTTGAATACTCATGAGGTGGGCAGGAGGGATTGTCTTGCATCAATTAAAAGACTATGCAATTATGATGGGGTTGATCTCAGCGCATGGAGCAAAGCAGAAAATTAATTATGTGATGTGAAGGTAACACTTGGTCTTACATTACGTAATGGTGAAGTATGGATGTTACCAACGATACTGTAACATTACTGTTACCCAAGACAGAAAGTTCAATCAACAAACTGGGTTTTTTCACTAAGTGTTCTCATTGTGTATAAATACAGCTGCTGCTTTTTCTTATGTAAATGGAGTGAAACCTGGTATTCATTAGTAAGCCTAACCACCTTAAAAATGAGATTAGTCATATTTGTTTGCATCTATTTTTAACAACATTAGTTTGTTTAGCCGCATTAGTGTAGTAGCCTAGTCTATTATATGACAGACTCGATGTTAGAGCCATCCTTGAGAAATCCGTCCACAACTCACAAATGTTGCATGTTTATTTCATCACAACAACAGTTGGGAAAGACAATTTGCACAGTAAACAATAAAGCAAACAGACAATTGATTCACCCTTTTCAGCTGTTGCTATCCTTCTTCTTGTTTACCAAGGGCTCTAACGCAGTACGCACGAGATCTAGCATCTCGCGATTAATGAGTACTCGATGTTAATGTAGAAAGTCGAGAACTGATGTAACTGCACAAGCACTCGCATGCTCCAGTACTCACACATCCGCAAACACACACAACCGCATACACAAGCACATACCACACACACGCGCGCAAGCACACAAACACACACACACACGCGCGCACACACACGCACACACACACACACACACGCACACGCACGCACACGCACGCACACACACACACACACACACACACACTCGCACGCACGCACACGCACACGCACACACACACATTAACATACAGATTTGTACAGCTGTATTTCATGTAAAAGTGAATATACCCATACAAGTATGCACCCATACAAGTAACCACACAGACACACATATATACACCCCCTCTGACACACACACAGAATACATCAGTAAGGTTCATACACCCACTGGATTTGAACTGCAGTGAGATTACTAACATTCTCGTACATGAACACATACACGCGTGCACACACACACACACACACACACACACACACACACACACAATTTAAATGTAGCAGTCACATTACATTTTAGTACACGCATAATACAGAAGAACTCACATCAATAAAAGAGGCGTTGATGTAATCAGTGAATTCCTGTCCTCTTTTCATTGACAGAATCACTCTGTTGAAGTCATCTGAAGAAAAGACCAGAGGCCAAGATGTCATATGAAGTCTACCACACTCATAAATCCATCCACTGTTTGGGCATTAAACCCATAACAACTCCATTCCCATGGACTGTAGCCAAAGCCATAACAACAAACTCAATTTCTCTCACATTTTAAAGAAAAAAAAAGTTGTGTTTGTATGTCAGCTTTTTACACATCAGTAAATATGTGCAAACCATCACAGTTACCTCAACACAATCAAATGTAAAAAGTCTGTGCCCATGTGCTAAAGCTGTGGATTAGCTCCTTCTGTTAGATGCTAACACGGATTTGAAAAGCTAGCAGTAATCTGACGTTCCTCTCAGTCAGCAGGATTGGAAAGTCCTCAGATACACAGTCACGAGTTGTTTTCATTACACAGCGAGAAATATTTCAATTTACATGAATTACCAAGTCATCGAGAATGAGAGAGATTCTAGGAAAGTGACAAAAGGGAAATGCTCCGTTCTGGTCCGACAGTGTAGGAACTCTACTTCCTTCTAGAAAACAGAAATTACCTCTTTGCACTGACCAAGTTGAGAGGAAAATACATTTCTTGCCTAATGTAAGGAATGTCTTTGTTTGAGATGTGCTGCTTTGAGATAAAAGTCTTTTCACGAGTCCAGTAAACTGTTGCTGGGTTTCTGTTGTATTGATTACAGAAATAAGATTGTGCGGGGGGGGGGGGGGGTTCTCTAAGAGAGATTCAGCAGGAGTGGGAAGTACTCACATGGTATAATCTGCAGTACTCGATTCTTCTTCATGTTGGCGGGCAAGTTGCCTGTTCTCATATTCTCCTTCATAATCCGCATGTTTGTCAGTTTCTGAGGGCATTACAACATAGAAAACAGTCTTACAACACATGCAGCGAAATCCATTCAATACATAAAAGTCTATCACAAGATGGAGATCGAAAAGGGATGTTTCAGCAGAGAAAAACTTTTTTTTTTAATTTCCATGAAATCACAGGAAATTTCCCCTAAATTCACCATACTTTAACTTTGCCATGCTAAAATAAACACCCTTAAAGTGGCAAAAACAGGGTGTCTTTAAGAGACTTTAAAACTGTGCTCTGGGTGGGCAAGTTGGCTGACAGACCTTAAACTCCTCCTCCAGGCCGAGTCTGTCCCCAGGGCTGGAGGTGTTGTGAAGTTTCTGGAGATGACCTTCCAGTGAGGACACGTCCAGCTCGGTGTCCCCGTACAGATAGTGCTCCAGCAGGGCCTGGTATATGAAGGAATACTGCATCTACAGGACACAGCCACAATCACACAGGTTACTCCTCATTTAACACGCAGCTTACAGTAGCCTCTGAAATACAGCGTCGAAAAGGTACGCATTTAAAAATACTCTGAGGTATTTGGTCAGCGTGGGTTGGAACCATGGTGGTGAGTGTGTTGGACTTGAGTATTGTTGGGCCGAGAGCTCTCATACAAAACTTTTGTTCGACCGACACGTACAAAACGTGCAAACGTTTCTTGGAAATTGTCGAAACATTATTATTTAAGTGTGATATTTTTAGGACTCCAGAGCAAGCTGGAGCAGGCTATAATGAAGCGCTAGCAGAGATGGTGCGATACAGGTATCTGGAGAACTAACATCTGTCTGAACAAGTTGAGAGCGCTGGTCTCGGATTTTTGATACGAAGCCAAACACATCGATCTTCTGCTCCTCCTGCATCATGTCAATCATCGCATCGATGACAATGAAGGTGCCTGTCCGACCGACTCCAGCGCTGAGACACAAAGACAGTGACACACAGAAAAATGACACTTCATAGCTTCATCACAAGAACCCCAAACCCATCACACAGCCCTTTCCTCAAGTCACTGCAGGCATAGCATAAACAACACCAAATAAAACCAATCTACATACACAGAGGTATTTACACAAAACGCATGAAAAGTTTAAATCTTTTTATATGAGCAAAGAAAATACAGCTTATTTGCATATTTCTGAAAAACAACAGCAAATATCTAAAAAAAAAAAATGCTAATAGTTTTTTAGTTCAAGTTCTGACTATAACAACACATGCTCAAAAACACAGTGCAGATCTACCTTTAGAGACCCATTAAAAACCTCCCCTCACCAGTCATTTTCTACTGTGAACACCAGGTAGCGCCACCGGCCAATGCGCTTAGCTGGTCTCAAACTCCACTCAATGGGAGCATTCTTGGAGTTCTTACTGCTGACATTGTTATTACACTGTTTAGGTCAGAGCGGCACAAGGTCAGGACAATGACCTACACCCTAATCATATGGACACAGACACCCCTGTGCGCGCGCATGTGTGTCTCTGTGTGTTAGAGGACATAACTCCGAAGACCTTTTGTTCCAATGACCTACATATTTCTCTCTCCTGAAACCACTCACCCAGCGGAATGCTCAGATGGACCAATTCAAATCATATGCAAATCGCGGTGCATAATACATCTTTGTCTGACTGTCTGATTTATGCAAGCATGACCTGGACTCTCCGAATGATATGCAAAGGCCATGGGAAGAATAAAACCAAAGTTATGTCAAAAACTGGTCTTTTCCAAAGAATTAGAGTTTTGCTGTCTCAGGTCAAATGTAGCCTTTGTAACAATAATTAGCACTCATCTGATACTTAAAGTCTTACTTCTTTCTTTTTTTGACCCAAACACCAAGAAAAGTTCACACCAAGCTTTTTTTTTTTTTTTTTTTAGTCAGATTAGTCTATTTAGGCTGTCATTTCGCACTAAACACATTTACCAGCGACATTTCCTGTGTGTAGAACAGCAGTGCTTCAACACCAGAGCACTACACAAAATCATACATTCACTGCTCTTGATAAGTAACTACAATACAGCATCTATTCTTCCTTCGTTCTTTCTTTCTACACTGTGCATCTCTCTCTTTCTCTCTCTCTCTCTCTCTCTCTCTCTCTCTCTCTGTCTCTCTCTCACTCTGAAACAGGCAGGCTTCAGGCTGAGTAGGTTATTCAGTACCTGCAGTGGACCACGATGGGTCCGGCATAAGACGGGTTGACCTGTTTGACCCTCTTGAGGAATTTGAGCATGCCAATGGGGGAGAAGGGAACGCCAAAGTCTGGCCAGCTGGTAAAGTGAAGCTGAGTGACCAGCCGTGGAGTCTTAGAGCCATCACTGGCTTGCTATACACAGGATATGGAAAAGTTACACAAACACATATACACATGCAAGTATGCATACATGTACACACACGCACACATGCAAGTACACACACACACATATACACTCCCACACACACGTGTGCACACATGACACATGTACACGCAAAATCCTCCCTTTTGTAAAAAGAAAAGGCCTTGGTGCAGTTTCTAGCAGTATTTTTTTAACTGTCTAGTTGATACCTAACGGTCCAATTCTCATCACAAAGAACAAAAGCACAGATACTAAATTTGTGGTTAAACATTGAGAAGTGGTTTGTGGTTTTAACATTCAAGAGCAACTTGAAAGCACTACACCAAAAACTGTGCTTTGTTGGTTGTTACATTGCCATAACAACCGACAATAAGTCAGTACATGTGCAGCACATTTATCAATAAACAGTGAAAGTCAAAATCAGTCTTGCAGTTTTCATGACTTACATATTGCACAGAGAATTTACGTGTGGTGTAGTCAACCAACATGGTGTTCATGACTTACATATTGCACACAGAATTTACGTATGGTGTAGTCGACCAACGCGGTGAAGTCTTCAACTGCAACCCGCACGTTTCCGTACGTCCAGCATCCCTGGTCAGGCCAGTATTGATAGCATTTATCCTGTGAGACAAAAGGGAGAGAGAGAGAGAGAGAGAGAGAGAGAGAGAGAGAGATCTGATTATGTTTTATTCCATCGTGCATTTCTTCCTTTTCACAGCATAACAGTGAGCGACACACAAAACTGGAAATCGTAACCATAGTCACTGGATTGGGTAAAAAGCACAAACTAAAACTCTTACAAAACATATGTGAAACACAACAGCATGCTCTAATGGAATATAATAAACATCTGCTGCAGAGAAGTTTTTGTTTGTTTGTTTGTTTATCTGTTTTTTGTGTCTTTTTTTTTTTTTTTTTGGTGTACAGCTGACTTGATTAGACTCCTAAAGGTGACTTTTGTGACTCTTTCATGCAAATCACAGAACTTAATCTGCTCTGTCAGTCACTGAGCATTAGACAGCCTCTCAGAGCCAGCGGATAAAAGCACTTAATGAGAGTTTGCTGACTAATTATGATAAAGCCGGAGAGAGAGAGAGAGAGAGCTTCATTTGCTTTTATTTAATCATCGATTCAGAGCAGCAGAGGAAAAGCTGATTGGAATCTGCACTTGTCTCTGCCCTTATTGATTTCTGCTCACAGTCTTTTCTAAAGCCTTCCAAAGCTTCTGAGTGAACATACAACACACACAACCTTCGTTTGCCAAAGAGCAACGACCTGCGTGGCCTAACAGGAGTGCCGAAAACAAGACACACCAAGATCAACACTGTACCGTTTTAGGGGTTTTAGGGTCTTAGGGTTTTAAATGCTAGCCAGTCAAGAGTAAGGCCTATTCTTGTATTATCTGTAATAATATATCAACAGAAATTATTTTGAATCTGTCCGTAATCATCTTTTGATGCCTTTGCTAACCTTTCTCAGCATATGACATTGGAAGACATTTGGTTGCAAGCATGTCGAGCAAAAGCCAGTTATGCTGTGAATCTCTGTAACACTACAACACCGCCCATGACATCTTCCCTCAAGAATGAAGACAATTTTTCTAAACACTTTTTCTAAACAGTTCTCCAAGACAGTTCTTACACACACAAGTTTTTTGGGGCGTAAGAAAAATGTTGTGTATGGCATAGAGTGAATATAAAAACGTTAAGAGACTAGCAGGCATGTGCTAGCATCCATGCACATGCACACACACCCATACAGACACACACACACACACACACACACACACACAGACACACACACACCTCTTTTCTTTCTTTCAGATTTGTCAGCATGACAATCGTGGCAGATTTCTGCTCCCATATCATTCTCCAGAAGTCAGCCACAGTGTCCTGTTTGGGGCCTGGAAAGACAGCAGCCAATCGGATCATCCTTATCTCCCACTGTACATTACATTTCCAGACACACAGACCAGCTCAATCCAAAGCATACTTACCTTGTGCTGCGATGAATTTGTTTTTCTCTTTGTAGCCCTGTATGACACAGAACCACATATTCAGGTATTATAAATAAGACAACAGTACTGTCACCACAACGAAGTATAAAACCCACTCCACTGAACAGTGATGTTCAGTTTTTCACAATGGTAGCTATTTCCTCATTTAGTAGCTGTAGTCTTTCTGCTACTGCCTTCACTTTAAACATTAATTCCAAATTGAAGGGGAAAAACTTTACTCACATCTATATAAGATGCGTTAACATAGTCTGAACACGGGGTTCCCTCAATTGGTGTTAGCACCACTCTGGAATGGTCATCTGATCCAACAGACAGAGAGAGGACATTTCATTACATTTAAACCATTTCTTAATACAACGCATCTCCAGACAACATTGGTGTAAACAAACTTAAAACCAGGATGACGTGCAGAGGTCAAACCAGGAAGAAAAAAAAACAAAAGGCATAGTCATGGACTTGAAAAACAGCACTATGAGGAATCGAAAACAAAAAAAGCAAATTGAGAAGTTAAAAGGAAACCCCCCCAGATGGCAAAAATGTTGTAGCACGACACCAGATCTAGATCTAGAACGACTCAGTGCAAACCCTCTGAACGAACAAAACTGTTTAAAAAGTCTAGAGGAACAGGTGCTGTAGCTTTAAGAAGCCGGTTGACAGGAAGCACCAAAATATAAACCACAAGGATGTGAAAGATTGTCTGCATGCTTTTTCTGTCATAGCACCCTCAAACACTCTTCGTGCTGTTGCCACTGTACTTCAGACCAAAGAGAAGAAAAGAGAGGGAGAGAGAAAAAGAGAGAGAGAGGGGCCTAGCTTAGGTCACTCACATGGAAGAATGTTAGGATATCTGTTCTTTTCTTTGTTTTCCTCCTTATTGGCTTCCTCGCATGTTCCCTGGGTGTAACCGCCCGGTAATGACTGCAAACAAAACACAGAAACACATCAACATCCAGGTCTTTTCAATGATCTAAGAGGTTCCCATCACTCTAGAAAGTTCTCTAGCAATATGCTAAAACGCTTTAGGAGAACCATTCCACTTTGCTTTGTGAAATTTGTTTTTCTAAAAGTAGCCAAACTGTAAGTGCTCAGAACCATAAACCTTTTGAATAAGAGAGTTCACTGAACTAAATAAATGTTCATTGTCAATAACAACTAAGCACAGCGAGAACACACTGCAGACTGTACTTAATGTTCTCCAATCACTACTAAAGAGGCACATCCTAAAAACACTTGACAGGCCTTCGTTGTATGGGGTTTGTTTAATGAGCATGTGTAGTGCTTTGTTTAACCTGCATATCCACTTCCTCCCTTCAACTGAAATAAAGCCATAGTTATGGCAAACATAAAAATCCTTTCCATATTACAGGGAATTCACAGAGTTATCCAATATGTTCTAACTGAATCACTGACCTGCGGCTGGATTTAATATGGAAGTGACCCTGAATCATGAATCTCCAATAGGAAAAGAGGGGCATTCTCAGATGAGTCACTGATGATTGGACGCATGGCCCGTGACTCATGTACAGACAGCTCACTTATACTGACCACATTCTCAACGGGAACTCTTTCTCGCCACATTCTCCACAAATAGGAGAAGCATATTGTGGTACGCTTGAGAATGGCATGCTTGTTTTTCAGTAAAATCAAGTTAATGAGCTCTAATCTTCCAAATAAACCAGTTTAGCAATTTTTTGGGCCTAATTCGGATTTCTGCCCAAACGAAATAAAACCTCTGTTAGCGCATTGCTAACCAACATTGTCAGCAACAAATCAGCAATTTACTTCTCCAGGACAGACAAACTTAATCTCTTCCAGAACTAAGTAACGGGGTGAACTCACATTGTACTCCTCCCGAAAGAGTTTTCCATCGTCAGCGGAACGGAGGCGGTATTCCTCCTCTAGCGTGTCTAGAGGAATGGGGAGGTAGGTTTTGGAGGCTGAGGGTGATCTCGGAAGTAGGACCACCGTCTGTTGCTCTGTGGATGACCCAGAGAAACAGCATTGGGAGACAAGATTTTGACAGAAAAAGGCTCCTGCATACACAATGTACAAACACAGGTTCGGGGAGATTAGACTATTTCAATAGTCAGACGTAAGAGCTTTTTTACACCATCATTAGCAGTCGGTAACGGTTTCCTAAGCCCTCCTACAGAACTACACTCTCAAACAGTAGGGCATAACACAATATACATCGAACTCACACAGTGAAAAACGTGATGCACATTTTGTGCTATTTTATGCATATGCCCACTGTCTGTGATGCTATGAAAGTGTTCCAAAGCTCTCACCTGACATTTCACCTTCACATTTTTCATATGGTCTATCTATATCAGATTGGGTTTGAATTTGAAGGTAATCATTTATAAAAAACTACTATTAAATTCACAAGTGAAAATGACTAAAAACAAAATGTGTGGTCGAACTAGGAGAAAACTTTGATCACAACGGATGTGATACGAGGCATTGCGCATGTGCGTTTGACAAATTTATGCGGAAGGGCCGTCAAAAGTGACACAGACTGATTTGATTTCAAATCTATCTCTGATATCAGCTTTAAGAAGATGCTGAGAATGTGTTACAGCAAATTTCCATTATCACCACCTACGGGGTATTAAAAGATCTGTTTCAGACTAAATACAACCAAAGCCCCAGTGCTACAGGCCAGCGCATGGTAGCCCAAGACATGTAGCCCCTGGTTAGTTCCCAGCAAAGGAGACTGCGCTACTGAAGTCGGTACAGGCAGTTGTATTAGTGTTAGTCAAACCCCAGCCTCTACGGAATAAAACCAGACCTCCTGGAGGAGTGCTGTACAGTGTTGTTGTTAGGTCTCCCAGATCTGTATTTTCTTCTATAACACACACACACACACACACACACACACACACACACAGAGTCACAGGCAGACAGCGCTGTCAGGCTTGCATTATGAATTTGTGTTCCGTAATACAGAGAGACGGTACTGACTGAAGATTACAGTTCAGACAATGACACGAGAACAAAAACACTGCTTGAGAATAAGTGAACACAAAGCTAACACTGATTTCCTGTAAGTCATTTAGATTTGTTGAGGTTAAAGGTTGGCACTCCACGCCCTTGAAGTGAGGAAAAGCTTATGTTCACTCTTATTGGAGTAATATAAACATAACGTATTTCAAGCCGTGAAAATCACAAGGTTGACCCTGACAGACTCAATAAGAGTCATAGAACACTTGAAATGTGTTCAAATTCCCTAGCATGTCGGGGCGTGTGCTTCTCCCGGTGAGAGAAAAGTAAACAATGTCCCAGTGCGATTTTTATCAACGAACCGGTAAAGCAAGGACAGGGGGAAATCTATTACATAACTCTAGGCTTTCAGCTCACAATGAAATTCTTGCAAAAGACAAACAAATAAAAAAAACAAATTAAATGCTCTATCAATAAAGAAAACAGCACAAAATCTTTCTTTTCTTTTAAATAGGCCTTACACACACAGTCACATGTGACTGAGTTGTACTAGAGCAATAGGAACAAATAAAACAAGGAAAGTGACATGAGGCAAATTTCTTACATTCTAATAGCTTTAACGTGACGTAAATTGTTGTGGTAAGCGATGGAGCAGACTTTCCTTCGGTTTCAGCCAAAGCAACTAATGAGAAAGCCTAACTAGGAGACAGTTTTTGGCCTCAGTTGAAATACTAGGAACAGCAGGTTCTCTATTTTTCATTGAAAATGTCTAATGACTGACAATAGACTGTGTTAGTCCTACGCATCTTTTGTTCTCTTTTCTTTATTCGCAGCATACGACAGTCAGGAAGTCCAACATGATACCTGCAGTCAAGAAGCGTTAACTAGAAAACACTATCTGAACACTATCAAGACACACAGTTTCACTCCAACTTTTCATCCGTTAAAAGAGCTTGATGTGCAAAGAGAAAAGCTGTCCAGATTAAACACCTGAGAGTAAAAAATGTACCTTGTTCTTCCAAAATGCCATTTGGTATCTTCTTGTCCACTGAAGTGATGGGTACCTTCCGCTGGTTTTTTAACCTAACCGGTAGAAATGTCAGAGATGAGGAGCAGAGAAACATACAGGAAAAGGAAAGAACAAGAAGAGTACAGTTTCTCTTTGTCAAAGCTTTTGTCTTAAACCCTGAAGGGGAAGAAAAAATAGAGTTTACCATCGAAAACTGGAAAAGTTGTTTTTTCTCATGAGATTCCTGTCTGTGAGATCACGGCACACACACAAGCATGTGGAGTTCCACCGTTCTGCTTTCAATTTTATCTGTCTGCTCCTCTGACTGCGTGAGTGTGTGTGTTTGTACATGTGTGAGTGTGAGTGAATGTATCAGTTCCTGCCCCCCACCCTCTAGCAGTGGAAGTGGGAGGAGATGATGCCGTCGTAATAACACCCCCTCCAAAATACACACGCATACACACACACAACTTCACTGCCACTTTCAAAGGCACGGGGCATAGCTTACATACTAAATAACAGTATCAGTACTAAGAACTTTACAGGCAACTTCTCACTGACAGCTCAAATCACTGGATGATTAATCAAAAACCAGTCAATAACCCACAAATAAAAGTAACAGAGTAAAGCAACACAGTAAGTAACAGAGTTAAAATATTCATCTAAAAAAAAAAATACACACATCAATTAAAACAAACAAAAAAAAAATACGACTGCACGTATGATGAAATTTGCACACGCTGCAGTGTGTCCTCTGGTCAAATATTTTATTGAAAGTTTGTGTGTTTCAGCAGCAGTGGTTTTGGTTTGAATTGGGTCAGGGTCCTACCTGAGGCAGTACCAGAGCAGCAGAGCGATGATGACCATCAGCAGTGACACCACCAACACTGCGGGCAGGATATGGGGACTGGGGGATTGCACTTCTTCTGAGGAAGAAGGAGAGGCAGTAAAAAACCCTGCTCTGAACAAAAGAACAGGAAACTGGCCCGCTAGCAGAGCCGCCTGAGCCGGAATGAAGGCGCAGCCCCGCTCCAGAATTTAAATGAACTACGTCAGGCCCCAATGACTAACCCATTATTACTGATTTGGTAATATGATACAACCATGTTATGCCTGTAGAGATAAACGCCGGCCAGTTTCGTAACTGCACGTTTTCTCAAGAAGGATAGACTGACAACATATTTAGCAAACTCAATGTCAACATCTAAACTGAAATTACGATCCAGTCGAACACACATTGGACACAGTTTAGAACATTTTTGATAACAAAACTCTCATTAAATGCGAGTATTAAATGCGATAAACCCCTAGCTGCACTTAATTTTACAAATGACATATTGTGGTTCAAACATCGATACTATGTGAATTCAGATCTGAATCAGATCTGTCAGTGTTTTGAGTCTACTACACAGGAGAATTGCTGTATTACAATACATTTCAAGCATGGCAAACATTCAGCGTATCAATGAGTCCTTAATATAATGTGTCAACTATCCAGCATTAACACATACGTATGCAAATAGGTTAATGTACACCTTTGTCTTTTCATAGGCTTATTTTTTATAATTTGATGCTGTTCTTTTAAGATGCTTCATTTAATTTAAGCACATGCATGCGTATCCATGAATACTCACACAGGAAATGAGGTCATAGAGGATGTTCTGCTCTGAGCTCAGAGTCTGTGTATTAACAGCTTTCATCAACTGTGAGAACGTGCCCTTATAAGCAAGCTTTTAACTACCACATCTCGCTTCATGTATGGCTGTGGCTGAGTTAACAAGGACCAGGTTACTCTTACATTGTAGGTCAATTGTACCATTATGTAACTGATAAATTTACAGTTCCTGATGTTGGACATCATCCCAACACATTACAACTAGCAACTAGTACTCACCTTTTGTGGAGTTAGTGACAGGTGGTGTTGTGGTTGCTAGGAAAAACAGAACCGGGACCATTGTGACCTCTAGAGAGAGAGAGAGAGAGAGAGAGACCTTGAGTTCCACAGCACAGATCCACAGGTGGATGCAACAAAATTTTTTGTACATCTAATATTTTATCTAACATGCTAAATAACTAGTAACATAATGCAGCTTTGAAAAAGTTCTCGGCTCATACTTGAGCGAGAGCTATGACTGCAATACCATCATATGTCAAGCAGGGGGAAGCAGCAGTTCATATAAATAAAACTGACTTCAGCAGAGAAGCAGCACTGCATTGAATGTTTGGGGTTTTTTTTATTTTTTTAAACACAGTATGTATACCAAACTACTTTTACATTTTTATGCATAGTCTCATAAAGAGGATTATGGAAGTAATACTTGGTTGATTCACATTTGCTTCTAATCTGGACAGATGTGTGGACATTTATCCAAAGTACGTAGGGTCTGAATTACGAAAGCCTCTAGTCTGGGCCAGTGATTTTAACTTGGGCCCAATCAGTTACGCAGTAGTGATGTGCAGTGATCAGTAATCAGTAAAACAATTTACCAACACACCAACTAATAATTATGCTATTGGTTACGCATATATATGCAAATAACCTTAACATGGGCAAGCAGTTTAAATAATTTTGACTCTCTGAGTGCTTTTAAATGTCAGATTTAGTGATTTAGTAGGCTGTGGTATTTAAATATGATTTAATATAAATCAGTGTCGTGTGAACAGTACTAAATATGTTCATATGTGATTTAAATGAGGCATTATCTGATTAAAATTGGAGTGTGAACACATAGTTCAAAGCTGCTTAATCCAGTTACTAAAGCTGTTTTTGAATCTACCCTCTCCTGGGTGAGTATACTGCCTGGGTTGGCACACTGGTGTGATCCGAGAGCTAAGACCAGGCCAAACACTGTTAGACCTCATGCTGAATATGAGCCAGGAATGTGTTTGTGTGTGTGTGTGTGTGTGTGTGTGTGTGTGTGTGTGTGTTTGTGTGTATGTGTGTGTGTGTGTGTGTGTGTGTGTGTGTGTGTTCTCACACTAGCTTAGAGAGAAAAATCTGGTCATTTCTCAGGCTACATCACAGTGTGTCATTACAGTCAAAGAGCCCACAGACCTCATTCAAAGCAAGGCTACCTTAGCCTGACCATACTGCATATTTACACCCACACAAACAGGTGCTACCATCCAGAGAAACTAACATCAACCAAACATGTGATACAAAATTCAAACCAGTGGGATTTACAAAGTCCAAGTACAACTTCAAGAAATACAGTTTTAGTTGTCATATAAAGCAACAAATCTTTCAGTCCGCTCACAGGCTACCAACACTAGGCCAGTTAGTCAAGACGGTTAGTCGGCCTGAGAGCACATAGGATGTACATGATCAGGGAGTAATACAATGGCTGACCTCTGCTGAGGCCCTGATGTGTTACTCTTGTTTTTTTTTTTTATGGTAAGAAAATTGTTTGCAACATTTATTTATCGCATACACCCACTGACTAAGGCAAACTGGATGTAAAAGAAAAAAAAACATAGAAAGCAACAGATGAAGCAGTGAGTGATTCTATAAGCTGCAGCCCCTCCTCTCCCAATTTGTTACATAAATGAAGGCGGTAATGTCACCCCAAAGGCCAGCCCAGTGACCAGGACGTGAGCCGACTGGACTAAGGCATCGCTTCCCACAGGACAGAGTGAGACTACACGTCTGCACGGAGCTGACACTGGTACCAACATCAGCACAGTGGGAAGTCAAAAAAAAAAAAAAGATGTCCCGTCTGAGGAAGACAGAGAGATTTATACTGCAGCTATTTCTGTGTACTGTGTGTGTGTGTGTGTACACAAGTGTGTAAGAGTGTATATGTATGTGTTAGTGCATGTGCATGTGTGTGTGTGTGTGTGTGTGTGTGTGTGTGTGAGAGAGAGAGAGAGAGAGAGAGAGAGAACACTTGTCCTCTACATATCTAAGCAATTCAAAACTTATGGAACTTACAGAAACAGATCACCCCCTCTGCAAGTTTCTGGTCCAGCCCTAACTTGACAAATTTCACTTTAATATTCAAAGGCTGCTCACAACTTTGATTAAGTCATTCAGGTGTGTTTGAGTTTGAGCTCAGACTAAGTCCTGCACACACTGACTCTCTGCAGAGGAAGTTTTTCTTTTGTATTTTCGTCCAACCCCCCCCCCTTTTTGGGCAAGAACTCTCTCTCTCTCTCTCTCCCTCCCTCCCTCTCTCTCTCTCTGAACCTTGGCAACAGCAGGAACAGACTTTCAGTCAGGGAGTCACACACATACCCCAGAGCCATTAATAAGACCCCAACCAAGCAGACAGGAAGACTGATGGGAAAATTCTAATA
Source organism: Chanos chanos (assembly GCF_902362185.1). Taxonomy (NCBI): domain Eukaryota; kingdom Metazoa; phylum Chordata; class Actinopteri; order Gonorynchiformes; family Chanidae; genus Chanos; species Chanos chanos. The sequence goes on along the minus strand of NC_044499.1, from coordinate 32,324,527 downwards.
AGACCAAGATCCCCACCCACTTCTCTGCGGTAAGCGCACCGCCCTGATTAGGAAGAGAGGAGAGGGAAATGAAATCGCCATGGGACCTGAGAGGCCGACTGAACAGAATAAACTTCAACACTTTTCTTGGTGTAGCTCAGCTTATACTCCTGTACTGAATCAAATAAGTATCTCAAGTCTTTTCAATGACTGGGCTGTGTCCCAATGATCTTACTTGGCTCCTTTACCTCACTTATAATCTTCTTCTACTAAAGTTACTAAAAACAGAACTGAATCTGGTGAATCAGTATCAAATCAAGTTTGTGTGATTGCCTAGCAGAGTTTTCATCCGATCTCCTAATTAAGAAAGTGGCAGGGAAAAGGATCACCATAGACAACTGGGACAGGACCCAGTCATTTAAACCCTTTCACATATTTATTTAACCCAGATCCTTATAGCACTGTAACAGACAGTTCTCTACACAGTTGCTCACAGATGAGATAATCTTCTGAATGAATACATAAAAACACACTTTCACTGCACTATTGTGATCCACTGTAACACAAGCCACAGTTTGTAATTAGCTACCTGTTAAAAATTGTAGCTCATGTGTCCTTGCAGATGTATTCTGTAATTTCATTTCAAATATATATATATATATATATATATATATATATATATATATATATATATATATATATACATACACATGGGTTATTAGGACTGTATGGTGGATAGTACTGAGTGAGGTATCAGTGCATTGGTGAATGATATAGGGTTTTTTTTCCAGGACACACTGACAGACTGAGGAATGAAGTATGCCATGTTTGCTGCACACATACAGTAAAGCTGGACAGTCATACTGGAGCTTAGCCTATGGAACACAGCCTGCAGGCACAACTCGCACTCTCTCAAGGACTTTGGGTAAGATGTGTGTGTGTGTGTGTGTGTGTGTGTGTGTGTGTGTGTGTGCGCGCGCGCGTGTGTGTGTGTGTATGTGTGTGTCCACACAATGCATTAGCTCTAGGCCAAATCCCAGCGGCACCACATATCCCAGACCTCCTGTTCTCTCTAAAACCAGTGTTCTGAGCTAAGCCCCCCCCTCTCTCTCTTTCTCCCTCCCTCTCTCTCTCTAGGAGTTAGTCTTTCATAAGAAACCGTTACAACCTCTCCTCTCCGCCCTAGCATCCCTAAACCCCTTTCTGTACTGCCCTTGTTTCTATCAAAGCCAGTCGCTCATTCAGCACAACAATAACACAACTCTTCCCCCTCTCCCTTATGTTTCTCTCCTGGAATTTTTGATTCTTCTCTCCTCCCTCTATTCTACACACCTCTCCTCTCTTCTGTTCCCTGTTTGACTGCTGCTGCACACACATTGCTTAACACTCCCATATTTTCCATGAGGAAAGATGTGAAGAGGCCAGTTCTGCTATGAACCATCACTGGGCCATGGTCTGAGCCTGTGGCATATAGGCACGGAGTGAGAGTCATTATTGTAAATAGGTCAGAAGGGAGGCTTGTGGGAGCCTTCTCTTTCATAGCAAAGACATCTGAACATAGCCCTAGGTAAAGCATTGTCCACAACACTCAACTGACATGTCCTTGGCTGATCTCACATTCAAACACAGGCACAGACAAAGAGAGAGAGAGAGAGAGAGAGAGAGAGAGAGAGAGAGAGAGAGAGAGAGAGAGAGAGAGAGAGAGAGAGAGTGTGTGTGCGCGTGTGTGTGTGCACACGCATATGTGCGTGGGTGCAAAAGAGCGTGTATGTGTATATGTGTGTGTGTGTGCGTGTGTGTGTGTGTGTGTGTGTGTGTGTGTTCAGGGTCACTCAGTACTTTTTGAGAAGTGAAAATGGAATCTTTTTCACTCCACACAGTAGGTAACAGTTGCTCTTTGGAGTAGATTAGAGAAGAGAAAACATATCAGACATGATCGGAGACACGTGGAGCAGCTGCCACACACACACCACCTTCACCTCATGGTGACAACCACTCAGCTCACACATCACTGTATGTACAGTGATGGCAACTTAATACGGACCGTGAACAAAAACACCTCACCACTACTATTCCATATTTCCATATTCACCACTAATGTTCCATATTTCACACAGAAGAAAGACACCAGGGTGGAAAGCATCTCTCTCTCTCACACACACACACATACACACACAAACAGCAGTAAGGCTAAAGCTGAGAACCTGACACCCAGAGAGACTTGCACAGTGCAGAGGACAGAGCAGGTAAACAAATGACATCATTTTTCACCGTGACCCCAGGCTCTTTCACTTTAAAGGGATGACCTGTCCACACTAACAACGCCACCAGACTCTGTTCAATCAGACTCTATTCGCTCAGGCCCACTCCATCAATTCCATTGTTTATGGATGTGGTATATGGTTCCTGCCTGTAACAGTGCAACTGGTAAGCATTAACACATTCATCACATTCAAATCGATTAATACATTCAACACAAATAACTCAGCTGGATGGGAAATTATAAAAGAGACATAAACACTACTAAAACTACATGCACATACATATCACAAACACACACACACCTATTTTTGGCTTATATATGTGTGTACATGTGTGTGTGTGTGTGTCAGAGAGAGAGAGAAGCGAGAAAAAGAGAGAGCGAGAGAGACAGAGAGAGAACTGACACTCTGACACAGAGACAAAGACACATGAGTACTGAGAGATTTTGAGAAAAGTGTTTTGGTAACACTGGACAGAATACAGAGACTACACACATCTAACCAACCCACAAACTGAGCACAAACCACACCGTGCACAAGCCTGCTCACACGCAAACGTGCGGAATACACACACACACACACACACACACACACACACACACACACACGTGCACATACACACACACACACACACACGCACACACACACACACATGCACACACACACCTGCACACACACACATGCACACACACACACACATACACACACACACACACACACACACACGCACAAAGCCTTAGAACTACCTGCCCAGTAATTACTAAAATAGAGCATTAAAGTTAGAACAACAACAACAAAAAAAACAACATAAAGAACTACTTATAACTTTAAGTCTTCATCAGTGCAGCCTGCTAGACATGACCATGGTTAACTGAGTCTGCTGCTATTGTGCAAGCTCCCACGTCAGTATGGTTTTTGTTGTTGTTTTTCATAGTCTGCTTTCACACTCAAACCTCTTTTCAGCCGCCTTTTCATTACTTACTTCGTTAATGGGCGACGAGCACGAGCTGAGTGTGTTTGAAATTATCGGGTACAAATAAGCATCAGAAAGACAGAGCATTTGTTAGAGAGAGAGAGAAACAGATTAAACAGCCCAGTAAAAATACACACCCAAATGCACTCTTAACATGGCCAATAATCACGGCAATCAAATGAGTCAAAGGACTGAGAATCTCTCTGGCGAAGCTTTTGGCTCCCTCTTGGTTGACCTGAGTAAACTGAATAAACCTAAACAAAGCAGCTGTAACCCAAAACTCATATCAAAAGCCTAGAAAGCACAGTTAACATTGTTAAAAGTGAGTTAACTGCTCAAAAACGTTTAACATTTCAGAGAAATGGGAGAATGGTGTGCCCAGGCTGGGGAGTGTATGAGATGCAAAGTGGTTTTTATGTAAGACTACAGGTCACACACTGGTAGCCAGACACAGAGAAAACCCACGTTTGACAAACTTCCATGCCCTTCATTTCTTCTTCTCTGTGTGCGTGCGTGCGTGCGTGTGTGCGTGTGTGCGTGCGTGTGTGGGATGTAGATTCTCCCCCAGTCTCTCTTTTTTGAATTCTCACACATGTCTTACCCTCATCCTCACCCCACCCCTTTCATTCTCTCTCACTTTCTTTCTTTCTTTCTTCCTATTTCTCTGTGACTTTTCTCTCATTCTGTTTTAGTGGATCCTCCTGGCTAGTGTTGTATTTTTTTCAGCCTTTAGGGACTCAGCTGCCATTTCCAGTCCTCTTTCCCTCTGTCCTTCTCTTTCTCTCTTTCTCTCTCTCTCTTTAACTCTCTCTCTGTTCTTCTCTTTCTCTCCTGCTCTCTTTCTCTCACTCTCTCTGTGCGTATGAAACTGGACATGTCTATGTAGGTCCCCCACATACTGATCCATGTCAGAATGAGCAGCTGTGTCCAAGCTCTCCCACCATGACTGTTAGCACTGTCATTCAGATTCACCACATATACAACACTGTCTGTCTCACATACATATACTACACATACAACACCGTCTGTCTCACACACATATACCCCACGTACAACACTGTCTGTCTCACACAAAAATACAACATACTGTCTCTCTCCTTTCTGAACTGTCGCGGCATCTGTTAGCACATTCATTCACATCTGCTGGCATAATACAACATCACACGCTGTCGGTCTAACCACCGTCCTGTTTGTTAGCACAAGCTTTCACATCCAATTTGCAAGTTTTAAAATAAATACAAGAGGGAAAAAATGTAATTTCAGCTGACATTAACTAGCAGAAAAGCTGTGAATACACATCTGTGCTCTTATTTTACATTATTTTATGGCAAAATTGGCAGTTCAAAATTGTAGTTCATTTTCCTCAGTGGTTTCGAGTCAAATCAAAAGCAAAATTTCCCAAAAGCTCTTCCTTTAAACACTGAGCATATGCATCAATACTAACGTCAATATTTTCAATTTTAGACAGTACCGTGTGAGTCAAACCACGGTGAGGTTAGAGCAACAGAGGCATGGAAAAGGGCCAAACCGCATCAATGCATCACTGAAGGTTGCCATAGTAACCCCCCCTCCCTGGATTGACACCTGTTGATTGTCTAAAGCAGAAGGAATGTGTGTGCAAGAGAGAGAAAGAGAAAAAGAGAGAGAGAGAGAGAGAGAGAGAGCGAGAGAGAGAGAGAGAGAGAGAGAGAGAGAGAGAGAGGAGAGAGAGAGAAGGGGAGAGAGGGAGGAGAGAGAGAGAAGGGGAGAGAGAGAGGCTTCTGGCATTTATGAGAGAGCTCCACTGATCTCTATGCAGTCATGTGTAAAGCCACCTGTCTCTTCTCACAGGTGTTACAATTTAACTCACACATCACCTGACACCAACAAGACAAAAGTCAATAAATCAATGCACTCCACTCACCCATTTCTCTTTTGGGATATCCATTAGTCTAACTGGCTGGGGGTTGGGGTTACTGGTGAAAGAGATGGCTGCAATGTATTTGAGATAAATTTGTGGACATGTTACATCCAACATTGCCAAAAGCTGCCAGATCTTCTTTGTTTATATACTGTACAATTAAAAACAACATAATATTAAAACACAATGTACATCATATATTATCTGCTATCCTACCAGTTGCAGTCAGATTGAGGAAGGTTATGAGTAATGCTGATTTATAATGTACTAATTATTTTTTTGGTTTACATGACAGTAAAAAAAAGGGGTTAATGTAATGTAATGTATGATTTGACCTCACATTTTTCAGGGGGACAATGTTCACAACATCACAGTTCCTAACCAACCATGACGCAAATGATCCTCCTGTTACTGCTTTAACTATACCCTGGACTGCTGTCTTCCTTTGGTTACTGAAAGCAAATGCCAAGCCACTCTGTCCTTTCTTAAAAACCTCCCTGGAGAAAAGCTAACAGACACGTTAATCAATGCTTCTCACTGGACCACATAATGGAAGACTGTGTAATAAAGGCTTTCTCCAAAAACAAAGTAAAACCCCATCTTTTTCCTGCGTTATCTGCCTCCCACAACTTCTCCTCAAAGTAACATTAGCATACCACAATTTTCTTTTTATTCATTCACACTTCCATTCATCTGTCTATTTATCCATCTGTTTATCTCTATATTTATCTGTAAGTGAGTCTGTCTTGCCCATATATATCTATCCATCCCTCTGCTCTCCATTTTGCCCTCTGCATCACACCTCTTGCCGCAAGCTAAGTCCTTTCTTCTCTATCCATTAATCACTCCTGTTCTGAACCTCTGAGTATTGCTGTGCTGGAGTTTGCAGCAGGAGTGACCTTGGGGACATGACGGCTCAGTTGTACTGCAGGCTAACACATAGTTTCTCAGAGGTTCAGACGAACCAAACAGGAGTAAAAGGAAACTAAGCCTAGCTAAGCTTATACAGGTGGATGGCTTTTGCTAACTGTGTCGGCACAATCCATGATAAACTCTGCCCTAATCTTCCCACATGTTCTCCACCACAGGTTATCCCCTGACAGTCCACAAAAGTTTAACACAAACTCCACAACATTTAACCCAAATAGCTGGACACCAAGCCTTTAAAATTCAGGCCATTCAGGAGCGCTAGTCAGAAGATAAAGCTAACACATGAAACAGACACAGTTTTGAGAGACACTCTTGTACATGGCTGGATTTCCCTTGGGATTAATGAAGTATTCTTATTCGTATTCGTATTTCTTCCCTGTTTCTATCAAACCAGTGTACTGGCTACAAATACTGCAATTGACCTTACGTGACCCATCGTTCCAAAAAAAAAAAAAAAACTGTATATATCTGATTTGTCTGCATGTTTCATTCACATGTTGAAAAGTGTAACAGAGATTGTGAATATTAATCCTTAATCCGTGTACCACGGTAATCACATGGCTTTGAGAGAGAGGAAACAGAAGCCTGCTAACAGTTTACGCAGTCTGCTGTCACATTCCTGTGACGCAGGGAAAACTGGACTGTAATTTGTGGGTAAATATTTACTGAGATCTTCAAGTTACACACACTTGCTTACAGCAAACCACAAACTGATCTGCCATCTGGTTGTAAGTTTGGGTGTGTTTTACACTGCTGTATGTTTACTTTGTATGTGTTTGTGTGTGTTAGAGTCTGTGTATGTTTGTTTGTGCGTGTCTAAGTGTGTGTGTCACCAGGAAAAGGCAAATCATAAAATCGCTGCTAATATCTCTAAGGAGAATCCCTGCCTCTAAATCTTTTCTGATCCTCATATATATATCTGTCTGTCTGTCTGTCTGTCTGTCTCTCTCTCTCTCTCACACACACACACACACACACACACGCAGAGTATATACTCAGTGAATATTCAGACAGTAAGCCTCCATGACAGAGAAAGAGAGCGAGAGAGAGAGAGAGAGAGAGAGAGAGGAAGAGAGAGAGGAAGAGAGAGGGCTGTCTGTCTATAAGGAACAGGGGCAACAGTAGCAGACAGCAGCAAAAGCCTGCAGAATGAACACAGGTATAACAATCATGCTCTATTTAAAGACACATCAAAGTTTCACTTCCTGCCCTGATCAGACCAATAGCACCTAAGGAGACCTTCAATTGTTGTGCAATAAATGCCAGAGAGACAATAAATAAATGTTAAATTATTGCAATTATTGAATTTTAACATTTAATTTTATTGACTCAAAGTCAGCAAAAGCTTTAATGTCACAGTGACTTAAATATTTTCAGTGCAACGGTTATTTGTTTGAAGATATATTTTGGAAACCATCTTCATCATTTGCTGTTTTACGCCTGTTCTTAAAATGGGCATGTCTGGATATGGAGGGCACAATGTGGAATTTAACTGAGCACTGAAGACTGATGGTATTTAACAACTGAGAGTGTTGATAATATCCCATACGCTCCCATTAGAGCCACACAGATGACCAAAGTTCTAAATACAAACAGTCACCGTTTCACTACCGGCTTTATGTTCGTTTCAAGCGATGTCACCGCTGGTGCCATGCGAAGCTACGTACAATGGGCTCTTAAACAATCATCGCTCATTAAACGACTCTGTTCTCCCAAAAATGTGTGTAACAGTTTTGACTTTGCCCTGTCAAAGTACTGCAAAGCGGTTAAGCAGCGAAGAGACGACTTCTGCTTCACTGGCCCAAACCTCTCACATGTCAGTGTTTACAAGAAGATCAAAACAAGATCACTCCTCTGACCAAAAGGGGAAAAAAGAGTGTTTCAGACACACTGTTATATAATGAAAAGTGATTACTAAAAGTGAATGTGTTTGTTTAAGCTCCTTCTTTTCAGGATCTGATCAGGACAGAACATTCAGTGTAATCCATTATCTAAATCCTTTCATTCAATCACAGTTGAGTGGAAAGCATGTGAGAGAGAGAGAGAGAGAGAGAGAGAGAGAGAGAGAGAGAGAAAGGGAGGGAGGGGGAGAGAGAGATGAGCTGGAGAAATGAGTGGTAAGCACTGTGGTTAGAGAACAAAAGCCACTTGATTCTGTGAAGGAGAGAGAGTGGTGTGTCGGCAAAAACAACAACAACAACAAAAAGTTTGTTTGTGCGAGAGATGACTGAATCTGTAATTCAAACTTCCTTAACTGCCAAGACAGACAAAACTGGGTTCCCAAATAAGATCAGTGAGAATTTCAGATGGGATTTACTCTGTGCGTGTGTGTGTGTGTGTGCGCGCGGGTGCGGTTGTTGGCTGTTCAGGACTAATAAGTTAACCCTCTTTGCTGCTCCACTACATTTTCACCCAAACCAAGTCTACGCTTACCCCCATGGACCATCAGACCTGACAATAAAGACAGAGAACTTTCTAGAACTTTCCATCACTGTTTTACAGGACAAATGTCACAGCTGAGTTCTTCATATAAATGTGTGATCTCAGACTTCCTTACACGTCTGTTTGCTTTTGCTTGACTCGGAAAAGGAGGAGAGAAAAAACCCTGAAGCTGTTAGATGAAAGAAATATTAATATCTAGGTGTAAAATTCAGGTAAAATATTGTAGAACATTCTCCAGAGTTCCACCTCTTACTGACCTTTAAACTTAGAAGAGTTAAGATAAGGTTACTGATCAGGAGAAATGCCATGGCAACATGTAATTGTGACAGTGGCTTGGCAACGTGAATACAAGCCTCCAGAGAAAATAAACAGCCTTGGACTTCAGACTTTCGCCTTGACAATGAATACTTCCAATATAACACCAGAGTTATGCTGTCTGCCATTACATGACCACATATTTGAATCACTGCTCAGATATGGTTTGAAAGTTACATAAAAACATTTACCAGACGATAAATCCCTGAACACAGACTATGAAATTCCACTCTCTGATTCATGGCCATGTTCGTGTCATTGGAATTCATGAGCATTCTTTTAATGCTGACTCATTTGCATTACCGTCCGATAAATTTACATTCATTTTATCGACATGAAGGGCAGAACAGTGTTCGTTTGACCTTAAGGTTTAGCTCTCGTGACCTTCTGAAAACAAAGGTTATTTACTTTACATACAAGTAGAAGGTTAAACTTAATGAATATAATCATAATTATGCTTGATAAAGTCTTTACTGAAAAAATGTTGTTCTCTGGCTGCGTCCTAGTTAGCCAAATTGTTGATTAGTAGTGTGTTATCACTAACCCTTCTGTTTGCATCTCTCTCTCTCTCTCTCTCCCTCTCTCGTCCTATGTTCTATAGGAATACTGATCAATGCCTGGGCCCTCTGGCTGCAAAGTGAGAGCTATTGTCCTCTGTGGGTTGTGTGTGTGTTTGTGTTCAAGTGGTCATTAGTGGTCATTCTGTGGATCAGCCCTTCTACTGTGCAGACCCTTGACACTCCCACTGCCCTCACGAGGGGTTTGGGGGGGAGGGGGGTTGCTGGGGGAATATGGCAGTCCCTTACCCCTCAGTGACAGGGAACTGAAAAAGGGCCAGCATCCCCCTAAAACTCAACCAGTGACCTACAAACAAAGTCAGCTCGGAAGTGACACCTTAATACAAGAGGGTATGCATTTTTCTAACGGGCTTAGAGTAAGACCAAAGACACACGCAAACATACAAACACACACATATTTATACAAATAAACACACACAAGCTCAACTGTGACAAAGAGCTGATAAATGTGTAAAGTGGACATTTCATATCTAGAGCATCTGAAGGGAAAAAAAAATTGCTTCAATAAATCAAGACTCACTGCTGTAAGCTCCCTCAAGGGCGTATTTACGCTGAAAAGTAGTATTCAGTGCCAAACACTTCATCTCTATCGCTGCCTTTTGTTTAAAAAAATCACTTCTAATCGAGCTTCTCTCACACAGTCATATTGAGAGGCAGAGCTACAGTCTGCACCATGCTCACAGTCTATAGGAAAAAAAAAAAAAACTTTCAATTGCTTTGCTCCAATCAATCTTTGCTAGAGTCACTCAGAGTTACCGAAAAAAGAGAAACATTTACTTCCTCTCTTTCAACATAAACGAGTGAAGACAGTCATTTTCCAATCCAATCACAGTTTCCCCAGCGGCTCGGTCCACTGGAGACTTATGACTGATGGATAGTTCTACTTGGCTTGAGTAAAGTGAGGAAAAGTAAGTTAGGAGAATATAATGAAGGTGAAGACCAGTGACTTCACAGAGGAAGAAACAGGGCCTTGAAAAGGAGCCAAAAGAACATTCAGTCTCAATTCAAATCAGTCGCAGCCTCGGCTCCTGGAACGCTGCGTGTTTCTCTTAAGACAGAGTCGTCTTTCCCGATTATCACGAGGTGAGACAGCGAGTACGTCTGAAATGTAACGCCAGTGGCCCTGTCACGCTCTGTGGGACACAATTAGATTGCCTTGTGTGTGTGTGTGTGTGTGTGTGTGTGCACGTGTGTGTGTATGTGCGTGTGTTTGTGTGTTTAGACCACGCATCTCATTACTGTGACATAGGAGTCGTGCTGAGAACTCGTAGAAACCAATCACCTCGGGTTTATTCAGCCTGAGTCGAGAGTAAACAGGAAATTAGATGGCTTAAATGATTTGGGGATAAAGAAAGAATGAACAAGAAACGGAGTGCGGAGGTGGGGGTGCATGTTTCTCTCCTCGGTTTCTTTTGGGAGAAAGATCTAAAAAATGTTTCGTAATTTGTTGGCGACATAGAAAAAGATTTTTATTTGTATGAGTGAGCTCGCTGGTGCTTACGAGTGGACCATACAGGCCGATTCTTGTGAAAATGGGGAAATGGAGAAGCTCTTGTTGGAGTGACAAGAATCCTGTAGATCAACGAAGCATTTGAGAAAGGCCATCTCGCCGTCCTATTAATGCAAAGCCCCTCACTTTTAGACTGCTTGGCATTTTCAATATCCAATTTGGGTCATATCCACTATGTGTGTGTGTGTGTGTGTGTGTGTGTGTGTGTGTGTGTTAGAGAGAGAGAGAGTGTGTGTGTGTGTGTGTGTGTGTGTGTGTGTGTGTGTGTGTGTGTTTTGTGTGTGTTTCTGCCGTGTAAGCACATGCTGTCCTCCATCTGCTGTTTGATAGAGGCCGTTTCCTTTCCTGTGCAGCAAGCCTTCCTGTTCAACTCAGAAAGGAAAATGGGACACACACACACACACACACACACAACATGCCACATTTTGTCTGGCTGGTTACTTCAATCTTAAACAGCTCCACATTTATGTAAGACTGTAAAACGCTTCCACTTTATTCCATCTTGAATACACATATCTTTCTAAAAATCATGGAGCAATGGATTGTGAAGGCAGCAATGCCAGGAAAATGACTGTGATAAAAAAAAAAAGATAACTGTGCATAATATAGGCATAAAACAGACACCTCCTTCTGCATCAATCTCTTTAGTAAAGAAACAGAAAACTCAGCTGATGGGGTTCAGCTTTGCTTTGACAAGGCTTTACAGTCTCTGCCTGAGACTGAAGTGTGAAAAAAGAAAACAGTGGGCCTAATCCGTTTTCTGCTTGAGCGACCTGTACACATGCAATTGGGTTTTCCTTCGACACTGACAGCCAGAATAGCCCTCTGAAAGAAACCGGCTATATCAGAAAGAGAAAGAGACACAGAGAGAGAGAGAGAGAGAGAGAGAGAGAGAAGGACCATGTAGCATTCTACTGTCTCCAGCATTAACCATTCCCATCATGTTTAATGCAGTCTCTGAGCCCTTTTGCCTGTCAGTTATTCAACCAAATGTCAGGTTGTGTCACTATACCAACAGTTAACCAACCAAATGTCAGGCTGTGTCCCTATACCAACAGTTAACTAACCAAATGTCAGGCTGTGTCACTATACCAACAGTTAACCAACCAAATGTCAGGCTGTGTCACTATACCAACAGTTAACTAACCAAATGTCAGGTTGTGTCACTATACCAACAGTTAACCAACCAAATGTCAGGCTGTGTCACTATACCAACAGTTAACCAACCAAATGTCAGGCTGTGTCACTATACCAACAGTTAACCAACCAAATGTCAGGCTGTGTCACTATACCAACAGTTAACCAACCAAATGTCAGGCTGTGTCACTATACCAACAGGCTAAAAAAGCTCCAGCCGCATTTTCTTCCAACCACAATTGTCTCAGGTGTAACTGAAAGCCAAAGTCTCACATCACAGACTGCTTCTGCCTACTGTATTAGACAAATAAGTAAATGCGCAAACACACAAGAATCTGTTTCCAGCCTTAATAAAACAAATGAACTTTCGGTTATGACATAATATACTGAAATGTTCCCCTCTCTTGTGCTGCCATTCTCTTGACGATGAAACAAGACGGGACTTAAAATTGAGTGTATTTGATTAAAGACTTAATGTTCAACATGCCGGTTTACTATCTTTTCCACTGCTTCACCTCACAATGTCTTTCTAGAACTCTGTGGGAAAGGAGGACAAGACGACAACCATTTAAACAGTACTTTACCCAAATTAAAACACGACCGTAACTAAAAGTAAACGTTAAATTTCGCCTGCTTTACTTTTTTGATCTTAGTATACAGGCTGCCTTTCCAAGCTTGCGAGTATGGAAATACAACACGTCTTCAGCTCATGTCATAGCACATCTGTCACTGAGAACATTTAAAGACAGGGGAAGCAGACACTAACTATATGGTGCGAATCAGAAGCGTGAAAACAGCTAAGAGCTTGTGTAGAACAGGAATACTTGAGGTGCTTGCTTACTGAAATACTGAATGTGTTCTCCATGGAAACCAAGCACTAGACCAAATACAATGGCATTCATACAATGTGACCCTATATAGCATAAACCTTATACATAAAAATACATAGTCTGTTATCAAATGCTACATATATTTAAGTCTCTGAAAGCCCTTTATGGGTAATAAGGTCCTCCATAAGACAATATACAGACAATGCAACAAAATGATAAAACGGAGAAGATCCAGTGGACACCCTTCACAAGAAACGGCTGTTTTAAACCTCATATATCACTACGATGAAAGATAAAATCGCTTCCTATTTGATGTGTGTGTGCCTTTAGCACATTTCACACCAGAACTGAAGGTCCTGTTTTTTGTTTGTTTGTTTGTTTGATTGTTCCATCTGAATTCAGTTTAAATTTGTTCTGAAACAGGCGTTTTGAAACCCTTATATGAGGAACAGCAAAACCTCAGTGGTTAAAAAAAAAAAAAAAAAAAAAAAGATGCTGTACTTCCTGTTGAATGATCATCTTTGTTACTTTCATAATGTCCACTGACCGTGTACAGTCTTTTCTCTTAAGACTCATACTCACTCTACCTGCTGTGTAGATTCAGTGCACGCTGGTTCTGGAGTCCATTGTAGCAGATGAGAAGCGGGGAGAGTCCAGCTGTCACATCGCTACCAACACACTACTGACCGCTCGCTCTCTCGTATCTCTCTCCTTCTCTCTCGCTTTCTGTCTCTCTGTCTCTCTCTCTCTCTCTCTCTCTCTCTCTCCCTCTCTCTCTCTCCCCCTTGTTGTCTTTTGCTGTGGTGTTCCTTCCAGTAGAAAGTTGGTTGTGGCAGCTAGAGATACTGTTGTTCACTCTCTCTCTCTCTCGTTCACAGAGCTCTCTCCTCTCTCTTGTTCTCTCTCTCCACTGAGGACTGAGGGCAGGCACAGGATGACTGAGACTTCAACCAGGCTCAGGTCCTAAGGAGCTGTCTCACCACCTTTGAGGAAAAGAGAGAGGAAGAGAGAGAGAGAGAGAGAGAGAGAGAGAGAGGGAAGACAGAAGCGTTAGGTATTTATATTGGCTGGTATTTTTTATTATTGTAGGGTGAGATAGAGGATGGGAGATGAAGAGCCCAAGGCTTGAAGCTGTCTCCCTGGCTCTTCGGACCAGTGGAGAGCAGTAGCCGGGAACAAACACACACACACACACAGAGAGAGAGAGAGATTATTTGTGAGGATATCAGCCTCCTTTTGCTATGCTTCAGGGACTATAGCTCCCCTCTGAATACAAAGTATGAGAGATCTGCTCATCTAAATATAACCCTCTGCTCGTCCCTGATGTCACACAGGAATAGAGTCGACACCGTCCTTGCTTGCAAGTTCACATGTCTGGCTACTTCCTTTCACAGCTTCACTGTATCTTCACTGAGCAGAAGAGATGGCGGTTTTTAATACGGTTTGATCGCCGTGTTTCAAAAATGTTTTCTGTGCCTCAAAAGTTCCAAGAGCAACCACAGTTAATCAGTTAAAAACTGACAGAATAAAAATCTGATCAGCTGCTCTTCACAGAAACACTACTACTCTCAGACACGTCTAGATTCTGAGGGAGGAAAAGAGCAACTTAAAAAGAAAGTCTGCAAAGCATTTCAATTCAAATGGGAAACTGCAATTAAAGCAAAAGATATCTGACTTTGCAAATAGTCTACATCTCGGTTAAGCTCGTTAAACTTGCATGTGATGAGCACTAAGCATATTTGAGCATTAAATAGCTTATCTTCACTATCTGCTGCACGTCACATGATTCCCCATTAAACACAGCTATTCTAAATCCAGATTGAAATATATATATATATATTTCATTTGATCTCTTACAGTGTTGGCTTTCTTACTGAATACATTAGCAGCCCTCATTTCCTGCAACACCACCATGGCAATGCACACACCACCATTCTTAAGTGAGATGGGTTGGGAGGAGGTGGTTGTGAGGAACGAGTGGGAAAAAGAGAGAGAGAGAATAAATGGAGGGAAACGGGAGAGAAAGAGAGTGAGAATGAGAGAAGGAATAAAAGGGGGTGAGCATGGGTGGCAAAGTACAATTTATCTACCTGGGAACACAGCACTGGTAAAGATTCCAAATGCTTGTGCATTCCAAGCTGTTGCTATGGTGACAGCCTAGTCTAGACTAGCACCAAGTCATACATGCAGGCTGTGTGAGTGAGTGTGCATGTGTGTTGGTGCATGTGTGTTGGTGTTTGTGTGTGTGTGTGTGTGTATGTGGTGGAGGGGGGCATAGAGAGGAAATAACAGAAAAGTTAATTTCAAAGAAAGCTCCATTTCACCCACAAAAATGGGTAAAAGGGGGTCTTAGTCATGTAAGTAGTGTAGTTAAATTAATCAGATTATCTTGAATAATTATTCTGGGGAAGAGTACATATAGCTACTGAAGATTCTCTAGCAGTTTATCGCAACCCTTTTTTCAACATACCAGTATTGCCATTACAATGGAAACGAGATTAGACATAAACACACACCACTGAGAACAAGTCTTCTCTCAACAAATTTGAAGCATTTTATGTAAATCGACTACACTCAACAGTAACTCATGATGCATGACACCAAAACATCCCTCCTCATTTGTCAATATAATTCTATTTCAGACTCTGACAGGAGAGCACAGGGAAATGAAAACTGGAAAGAAAGTGCATGAGCCCCTTTTTTGGCCTCTGAAAGCTGCGCTCTGAGAGGGAGAGCAGAGTGTAACCTTTAAACCGTCAGATGAAAGGAACGGAGGACCAGTAAAGTGAAATCTGGTTATACCTCTTTATGTGTGCAGAGCAAGCCGCAATCCAATTATGGAGGTCACCTAGTTCTGTATCGTAATTTAGTCCTGAGGTAGAGCTTGGTGAGGGAGGATTCTCAGAGGAACGTAACAACACTGGGAAAAGACATCCTCAAGGTATTCAAAGACACCCCCACACTAGGAACCCGACGACTCAACTCAATGTGCTTTAAAACGAGAGAAAAGACAGCTATCAGAAAGAAAACAATGAAGTGCTACGCGTTAGCCAACAGAATATTTTATTTCCTTAAACTCAAAGGAAGTTTGGTGCAGTGGTTACTCTCCTGAGAATGTTAGACTATCTTCACCTTCAATCAGCGTGTTGCTAATCTAAGAAATCAGTGCTTGAATTGACTCCTGTGTAACAGAATACACCACTGGCTTTGTACCGGCTCCCATGTAAAGTTCCTCTGAGATAACTGCTCTATTCATTTTATGTTACTCGATTTAGCTTTACAATGAATCAAGGGTGCCAGCTCACTTTGCAGAGCAAAAGCGAGAGAGAGAGAGAGAGAGAGAGAGAGAGAGAGCAGGAAGCTGGTCTTCTCCACCACAGGGAGTCTGCTCCTGGCTGGTCTAGCCTCCAGGCATACTTGACTCATGCACACTTATACACACACACGCACACACACACACACACACACAACACACACACAACACACAGTGGCCCACAGATGCAAGCAGGAAGGAAGTGAAGTCTGTCTAGGGAATCTTATCTGAGCAGACAAACTCCACACGCTTGCTAAATGGGAAGAAAGACGTGGCGGCGAAGGAAAATGCTACAAACACTCTCAAAAGGCTGATTTATAATCATGTCCTAATCACTATAAACACTCAAAACAACATCCACCCACAAAGATTTACTGAACTCAATCCTAATGAACAGAACCTGCCACACAAGCCCACGAATGAGCTTAACACAGGCCCCAAGATAAGCTCTGTGAGTTTTGGAGATAATATCTGACTGAATTTAAGTGTGTTTTACGTAATTGTAACGTAAGAAAAAGGTATTTAATCCCCAAGGTTTGGTCTAGATTAACTTGCTATTCAAAATGAACATAAATGCTGTTTCTAAAAATATGCATAATCCACGTTGAACTAATGCCGATATCCTGTGTTTGGTGATTTTAAGACGGCGATGTTTGATCGACGTCTTTTTTGTGTGTGGCGTCTTTAGATGCCTGTACCCCTGCAGTGCACATCAACATGAGCCCATTCATGAAGCAGTGCACGTCAAACCAGAGCAGGTCCCTAACGACGTCTCTCAGAATATCACCAGCTAATCAAATGTCACTTCCTCACCGAAAGTAGCTCATCAAGGCCTACATTCTCGTCTGTAAATTGAGCTGAGGCTGTACAATGACTGCAGAGTGTTTGACACCAATTCCACCTAATCAAAAAAAGGGGGGTGGGGTGAGGGGGGGGGGCATTCTGAATTTGGCAAAGAGAGAAAAAACAAAATGGAACAACACTGTATACTTTACATGAAAAACAGACAATGGCTTATCTACTGACGCAGATATGATTGCTTGACTGTTTTCAGAGAACGCAGAACAAAAGATTTTATTTCTGACCTCTCTCTCTCTCTCCCTCTCTCTCTCTCTCTCTCTCTCTCTCTCTCTCTCCCAGACTACTGCTTATCAACTAATATTATCTCACTATATTTTCTTTCCGTTTCAACCTGTTTTCTTTTCCTATTGTCCAGTATTTCACCAGTGACCATCTGCTTCCTTTACAGGGTATGTAAGTAAAAATAATGAGCATGTGTGGGTACTGTACTCTGTGAACATGTATCCTCCAGCACAAGCATCAGTAAAACCGCTAAAACGATAAGCGCAAAAGAGATAAATGTTGGTAATTTAGAAATCAGACATAAGCTACTGCATGATAAAGAATCTGGATATGCGTGAGGGACTGCAGCATGATAATGTCATTCTAACATAAGTCAGCGTTTTTACATCTGATAAAAAAAAAAAATCAGATGGCAACATGACCGTTTTTACAAGCTAACTCCCCCTTCATTCTGCAATATCGATATATGTTATTGAAATCTGAAATATAATTGCCGTGCTTGATATGATTGAGGGGCTTGATATGACATAGAAACCCTGTGATGCCTTTAATCAGATTCTTTGGATTAGTTGGCCACTGTGCTTCTTCCACTAACGTCATTTATCAGGTGTCCTGCCATATTTTGCTGGCCAAAAACAAGGCAAGCAAAGTTGTGTAGCAGCTGGTAATATTGAGCATGCACCTGGGTTAGCTTTGATGTGAGTGAGACATTGGGATGTATATCCATTATCTGAGTCAGACTGGGGCAGAGAGGACATAGTTTGTGTCTGAGCACTGTCTGTGTCTATGAGTAAGATTCTGCCAATGCAGGAATATCAAAAGAAAACAGCATCTGATAAATCATCAGAATTTCTGCATGTGGGATTCTGCTGAGGAGTACTGCAATTTCACTGGCAAGTTAAAAATAACCTGACAAACACAAAACCAGAAACTCGCGCACACACACTATGAAACCAGACGTATTAACACATACACACACATTACTGGCAGACGAGATTCTTTCATCTGCTGAAAACCATGAAAAGCGTGAATAAACACGGACAGTACAATCACAGACAGTCATTCAGGCACACACATGCACATGCACATAGAAACACAGACTGATAAACACACAGACAACACCTGAGACAATGTGAGATGTGACACCGTTGTTTCTAGCTCAGGGGTTTGGTCAACAAGATTAGAGTGTCAGGCCGTGATCTCTGCGCATAGATACAAATCCTGTTAAAGAGATAAGCACAAGCCAAGAAGCAAACTCAGCCCCAGGCCAGGGGTGTGTGTGTGTGTGTGTGTGTGTGTGAGATAGAGACGAACACCAGACATAAGCTACACGATGAGAAAGAAAGAATCTGGATATGCACGTGTGTGTGTGTGTGTGTGTGTGTGTGTGTGTGTGTGTGTGTGTGTGTGTGTGTGTGTGTGTGTCTGTGTGTGTGCACGTGCCAAGTGTTCCAGTAGAGGCCAAGGAGATTACTGTAGCTCCACCTGTCAGACCTGTGTGTTAGTGTTTTAGCTTTCTACCACACAGCGTAGCGAAGAGTTCCTCCAAACTCACACATCATGGTATAGAAAACTCACACGTGAAAGAAGCTTTTGTACCTCACAACAAACAGATAAGATAACACACAGCTACACAGATATTCACAACAACTCAAACACACTTGGTCGCACAGACTGCATTCTGGGAAAGGACAGAATTGACTACTCATTTTTTGTATCAAAACATTGTACCATCATCTCTGTTAGATGACTCAAATGTAACCCAGTCTAATTTAAGGATGGTTACACAGCATTTGTTAAACACATCAGCTCCAATAAAAGCGTGATGTTTACTGCAAGCGTTTTCCAGACGCTGTGTGGCTCTGATCTTATTTCATGCGACGCTGAAGATGACTCAATTAAGCCCACTTCGCATCGTACAAGCGTTACTCCGCTAAGGCATCCTGATCCTGTCATGTTTCATTAGGTTTTGTGGATGCTTCATAGGCCAAATGTCAAACGCAGACCCAACGAAAGCAGTCAACCAACTGACAACATATGCAGTGGAAACAAAACTATGCAAGAAATGTTACGGCAAACCTGACAAACGTCAACCATGGCTCCAGTGGATCCTCTCAGTAGTTGAGACTGAATCTGCGAGGCCAAATGCAGACAAGCTTCAACTAATGAAGCCAACAACAAGAGTAGTTAAATGTCTATCATTGAAGTTTGATGAAGAGGATCAGAGGCGTAAATCTGTGTGGCATCTGTTCTCCTAAGTATCAAAAGCACTGCGGCAAGAACAACGGCACAGACGGAGGCTTCTGGAAGCCAATAAATGCTAGGTCTTATTTTGATTAATGGTGTTTACTGGGAATCCAAGACACATCTGAATGAGTCCTGAGTTAAAACAGCAGCCTTGAATTGTAACAAATGTGCCTGCTGGCTCCAACAGAATGAAATACAGCAAGACGTGTTTGTGGCTTCAGAACAGGCAGGGAGTGGAGGTACGGTTGCAATGAAAGAGAGAGAGGGGGGGGGGGGGGGGGGGGGGGGGGGGGGGAGAGAGAGAGAGAGAGAAGCAGACTGGCAAAAGAGAAGGACAGAGAGAGAAAGAAATGACGACACTTGATACCAAGGTTGTGTATTGCTATTTATAGGTATTGATTCATTTAATTCAGTAATAATAATTGATAGTGGTTGATAGTGGTTGTAGCAGTTACAATAGTGGTAACTGTGTTAGCAATCGTCAGTTTGAATAGTACAACTCATAAGCTCTTAGGGTATGTCAATGTTCACTCATTTTATCTTATGCCAGTAAAAGAAATGAGGAGAAAGAGACAGACAGACAGAGAGGGGGGGGGCATTAAAGTGCATGACGTTGACTTTGAGGAATGTAAATTCCTGTTTACTTTGTAAGATCCCTGAAACTGTGTTTGTCATGTTGTCCTACTCCTCACCTGTCTCCAGTGCTGCAAACTGCCACTGCCTTCAAAAAAAAATAAAAAACACTACCCAACAACCACCAGGGCAGGCTGGGTAAAGCTTATACCATCAGCATGTATAGACCATAATCTCTCCTCTTATCAATTCATCCCTATTCAAAACACAGAGCTACCAGCTATTTTTTTCCCTGTACAACCTGTGTCTCTGCACTTTCAGTCTCATTTCAGCAGAGCCAGTAGAGGAGCCAAAGTTTGAAATGAGAGTCAACATTCCATTATAAGTCTAAATACATGAATAAGGGCTACATATTGAGAAAACAAGATAGACATAGAAAGAGGGGGGGGAGAGAGAGAGAGAGAGAGAGAGAGAGAGAGAGAGAGAAACGCAGACACAAGCAAGGTTAGATTCCTCAAGATTAGCAAATAACAGGAAGTCAACAAGGAACCAAACCAAGTCAACCAGTCTCACTACTGTATAGGACCTACTGATTTGGGCTGTATGTGTGTGTGAGTGAGAGAGAGAGAGAGCGAAAGAGAAAGAGAGTGACTTCCCTGCTTTCATTTCAAACTGCCTGATGAGTTACTGCATGCCAGAGACACAAATTCCCATTTTTCATTGAAACAACAATACACAGCTAGGTTATCACGATAAAATACAACCTTTCCTCATGTGTCCTCAAGGACGATACAGATGTAACTAATCCCTTACCTTACTCCCTGTCCACACACACACACACGCACACAGACAAACACACGCACACACATGCACATGCACACAGAGAAACCAAAACACATTCAAGCACGCACACAGAGAAACCAGAACACATTCAAGCACACACACACATGTGCACGCACATACACACACACACACACACACACACACACACACCGATGACAGAGGAACCGAGAGATGAACAGTTATATGTCGACATGTATATACAAACAGGACACACACACACACACACACATACATACACATACCGAAAAACGATGTAACACTGACACCAGACAGACAGTGGGATGGTGGTTAAAGATTAACATCTCTGTTGAGTCTACTGATGAACAAGTCTCGCCCTAATTATTCATGAGTATCATAAACACCCAACACAAACAGACAAAACACAGCACGCACACCACACCAGGAGAGAGAGCCCCTGGAGTGCGTGTAACAGCGGGACGTCTGCATTTGGTTGAAGTTACAAAAGAAATGTCTGCTCTGCTCTCACCACAGAAGAGAGGGAGAAAACAGAGAAAAAGAGATAGAGCAAGAGAGAGATGGAGAGCAAGAGAGAGATAGAGAGTGAGCGAGTTAGAAAGAGATATAGAGAAAGATGGAGTGAGGAAGGGTGGTAGAGCAGGTACAGTGTGTAAACATGAAGACTTGAAGGAAACAATAACTATCACATATCTATATGTTGTGTGTGTGTGTGTGTTTGGGGGGGGGGGGGGGTCTGGGATTTCACACATTTTTAGGCTGGATGTAAACTCATATGGATTGTTTAAGGGAACATCTAAGAAGAATATGAGAATATGAGCTCACAACTAGTAGAGAATATATGTTAAAACATGAAGGCATAAATAAATAAATAAATAAACAAATGAAACTCCTTGTGTCTTCACTTCATAACTTTGTCTTCAAAATTTCAACTGAGCCCTGAGTAAAAGGCATTCAGATGGGTTTTTTTTGTTTGTTTTGTTTTGTTTTCTTGTGAATAAAACACATACAGCTATGAACCAAAGAAAACAAACGCTTTGTGTGTGAAACATGCCAAAGAACTGAAAAAAAAAATTGAGACAAAAAAAACCCTCTTGTGGCATCCTGTAGCAATGAAAAGAGGAAAGAGGAGAGACGCTCTGACCGCAGCAGCGGGAGAGCACTAATACCACTGACACCCGCGCCCTACATACACAGGGCATCGCACAAACCTACAAAACTACATCTCCCTCACTGCACCATTCCACCCTGATTAGAGCCCTGCTCTTGATTAGAGCACTGTCAGATCTGTAAAGTCTATCTGATGTACCCTAGAGACGTGTTCACTGATTCAGGACCAGCAATCCTAATCTCTCCCACTATGAGAAGACATTCAAAACTGATGCTGGAACAGCGCTTTAAGGCTGATTCCTTGTAGCACTCTTTATTTGCAGCACCCACATTGCAGAAACTCCAACCTGCATTTCACAGCAGAGATCCTCTCAGTTTTAAGCGGTGTTTAACGCTGACTCAGAAAACTTTATCTAGAGACAGTGTAACAAATGAGATAATTTCCTGTGTGAGTTAGAGATTGTGGCCAAACACAAGAGGGGGGTATAAAATTAGCTTGGCCGTGAGAACCTCAAGGCAAGAGAACTGGAGATGAACAACACCACGCACAGAACATTCACAGCAGAGTGCAGGCCTTTGTCCCTGGCGCACCCAGAGAAGCTTCCGGTCTCAACAGCCCGCTCGTGGGGCCGACGCTCGCACCACACGAAATTATAAAGCGTGTGGACTGAACTCACAGTGATACTCTGGAGATAATGCTAGCTGTGCCGGGACAATAATAACATGTAGAATACTCTTACATGGAAGCAGATGGGTTACCGTGGCGACCGTGACGTTACGCTGATTTACAGCGGGGTGTGTCTCACATCATTTTTTTTTTTTTTTTTTTTGCCTGCCCAAGCAAACAAACATCACGGATAACACACACACAGACACACACACACACACACACACACAGGCACAAGGTCTATGTAAGCAAGAAAACAGATAAACAAGCAAATATTCCATGTGAATGAACATGAGGGAAAACAAACCTCTCTCCATATCCCTAAAGATCTGATTCAGTTTTCATTTTTATGATTTTTGTGGTTTGTGTTGGATCAGCAAATTTTCACTCTCAGTATGTCTGTTATAAACAAGCTCTCTGTAAACAATACATTTGTGCATGCGATGCCATTGAACTTGAGCAGCTGTAACAGCTGTAGACAAGTGATGTAATGTACAATTTTAGCATAAACTGCCCTGATAACTGATGAATGATGGTGACCTGTTTTTGCACATTGTAAAATGTGACAAAGTTGAAAAATCTTTTTTTTTTTTTTGTCTGGAACTTTGTGTATCTTGCAACATTTACTGGAAAAGGGAAAGAAAAAAAAACAATGAAACCATATCCTTTAAAGAGTTGAAACAATAGGAGTAGGATGAGTCAGATAGCTTGCGCACAGTACAGATTTTCTTTTTTTCCTCCACTTCCATTCCAGCACATGCAGAAAGATCTGAGGGGTTTCAACGGTCCACGCTCTCTTGTTTCACGGCTATCATCCCCACTCATCAGAGGGTTCTGCATGTTAACGCAATCGTCCTCTGATCAGGGGGTTGGCATGGCGACAGTCCCCTCGGGAACAGGCCATTACACTATGTCGAATGAGGAGCCTGACCCAGGCATGTTCGCACGTAGCTTAGCAACACGGGTCTTGCGGTAATGCCCATTGATCGCTGCCCTCTCCACACTGTCCATCCCCCCCCCCCCCCCCCCCCCCCCCCTCCCTTCACAAGTCAAGCTTTGAGCTTAACCTGTGGTAGTATGAGTGCACAGAGAAGCAGGCTCTCCTAGAAGCTAACCTTTTCAAGATCACATCTGTGTCAAATAAGAACTTCTTTTTTTTTTTTTTTTTTTTTTTTTTACTGTACAGTTGATATTCGGTGAAAAGATGAGGTAGGCTTCATACAGTAAGGCCTCAGAGTCAACCCCAGTTACTGGACACAGATACACTACAGCTAGTGGATCTTTGACAAAACATGGGCAAAGTCTTTAACCATGTAAGACATAGCAAAGCCACAAACATGATAACTTGGCAGAGCAGAGGCCTCTTAAATGTTCCTCATGACTATTCGTACAGCTTCCAAATCTTCATCTTAGTCTCACATTTAAGCACCCTTTATCTTTTACTGAGAAAACCAATGGCTTTGAATCCGATTCTTCTTCCACAGCAGCAGTGTGCCATGCGGCACAGTGAGACCACAGTGCCATGATTAAGTAAGGTCATAAAGTAATGTTTCTGTAGGGGACACTCTGAAGGATAGGCCTGTGTAATAATACCCCAAACCCATCTCATGCATTATCATATACAGCTTTAAGACTAGTAACTACAGTCGAGCGTTTCTCGGCCTCTTTCACTGTACGTCATTTTTCAACTGGGTAAAGACAAGTACAAGTAAAAACAAGTAGACTTTTTCTTTTAAAGCTTCGCCAAAAGTTCACATAAATCATAGAAATTGTAAAGGAATTCCCACCTTACTAGGAAACCACTTTAAACATTTTAAACATTATTTTATTCAGTCATATTTCAGCCATGAACGAAAGAGTTTCTACACTAGAGTACCAGAAAAAAAAGAAGCTGAATCAAGAGGAATGAGAATAAGAATTTGGTGCCACTCAACTCACAGATGCATTTATAAAACCATGCTGACCAAGCCCACCGAGGAGAAACTCCACAAACATAAAAATGCAGCTGGTCAATCACAGCCTCCAGTAATTGCATTCCAGCAAGGTCTGTCTCCACGTCTTATTATCTGCTTGAGTAATTCACTTGATTTGATTGTCTCACACGTTTCCATTATCTGACACAACAGAGACAAGCGTCCCATTACTTGTGCGACTGCAGATTGATAGGACGAGGAGTTGTGACGGATTATTCCGGAGAAAGCAATTTTGCTTCTACGTTCTTTAGCTTCCACTTACATAGCTTTTCTGTAGAGGTGTGCTGTTCATGCTAACTGCTGCTACTGTTAGCATGTTTCACTTGAGTGAGCCATAAACAAAAGACTCATACAAGCTCAGCACTGGGTGGTGCTGATAAGGTTGGGGGGGGGGGGGGGGGGTGATCACTGTGCCAAACCCTGAGCTGGGAGATGGATTTCACACCCCAGCACCCCTGTTAATGCTCCCCTCGATGCTAAAGATCACGTGCCTCTGCTGACAAGCCCGGGGTGAGAGATACCCCCTCACCCCCCCATCTCATGCATGTCGCACACTCACACTCCATCGAGCAAACACACTGACGTTCTTTTTCTACACGCCCGCTGCCATGGAGAAAAGGCATGTTCTGATTGAATTCAGCAACACGGTTCTGAGTGAGAAGTCATCCATTTGGAAAACGCATAGAAGGTCGGAGTGAATGTCACTACCACCTTGTATGCGTGGAATGACGCTGACCGGATTCATCAATAATGTAACTGAATTAATATTTGCTACTTTCACTGTTGGAACTGTCTGCGAACAGAGAGTCTGAAAACTGGAAGAGAAGGAAAAAAAAGATATTGAAACATGTTTAGCAACATAAACTGCCTATTTATGCCTTTACCAAACTCCACATACAGTTCTCCTCCACAGAGAGAGAACAGTGGCGTGAGACAGGCAAGAGAGGAGACAGAGGATGGTATGCTCCTTCGCTCAGGAGCCAGAGATGCTGGGATTTAGGCTGCCATTAATACAGAGGTGGGATTATGAAAATCCAACCAGCAGTCCTATGGCCTGGATTATGGCTGCGGCAGCCTCAGGAAAGTGCGAGGACAATGAAGATTTTTGTTGCCGTGCACCCACAACGGTTGCGGCTAACAATGGAACACTCATTCCTAATAGGGTCAGGGCCGATTAGGCAAAAAAAAAAAGAAAGGGAAAAAAAAAAAAAAACAGGCAGTCCACAGCAGGCCCTGTTTATCCAACCAAATCCCACAGAATCAGACAGGATTTTGCAGATTATGACATCACAAAAATCAATTAGCCTGTTGGGGCTGTTGGAATCTATGGATGGGTAAAATAAGGGAAACTAGTACTCCATCATGATCTACTTTTGCAAAAAGCACAAGAATTTACTTGGATAGCCTCTGAAACGTCAACAAATTACAGTAAGGCTTC
This sequence comes from Chanos chanos, assembly GCF_902362185.1. Taxonomy (NCBI): domain Eukaryota; kingdom Metazoa; phylum Chordata; class Actinopteri; order Gonorynchiformes; family Chanidae; genus Chanos; species Chanos chanos. The sequence goes on along the minus strand of NC_044499.1, from coordinate 32,298,449 downwards.
CAGCAAAAGAGCCCTTCATGTTTATGTATTAGATACAACAAAAAAAATAACTAAAAGGACATTTAAGAAATTTAGGTACAGAAATATGTCACAGTGTTTATGCATATAACAGCTACAGAGTGAGAAACCAAAAGTGGATTATTAGTATTTTCTTCTTTTTCTGTCTTATGCAAGCAGTAAAGGGAAAATAATATCTGAATGAAATTGAAATACATCCTAAATTGATGCTGGTCTTAATGTACAACAAATCACACAAAGATAACGAGTAGACAAGTTATGAGGATAATTACATTCCCGTAAATCTCAGAGAGAGGATAAAAGGGTCAGAGAGACACGAGTCTCAGTCTAGATGCCGTTTGTGTAGTGTTTTTTGTGCCCTGAGGGCAGCAAGTATCACAGTCTCAACATCTGGCTTCGTTTCAGAAACCACAGGCACAACTCATCTAAACGTAATTACAGCATAACACAAGGTTTACTCGTGCGCATTCCTACAAGCAAAACCTGACAAAATCCATCAACATAAACAAACATTACACTCAGATACTGACTTTGTTCTTCTTTGGGGAACAAACTTTGGCATGTGTTTTTTTTTTTTTTGGTCAGGTCATTAATTCATAAACTGTTTCTCTATTACCTCTAAAAACTTCTCTAGTGTAAATAAATAAATAAATGTTGCTAGAAATATTATTACATTCATGCATCCAAATCGCCCTCAATTTTCACATCACCAAACATTCTGACAAAGCTGTTATCTGCATTCATTTCTCCTTTCAGCAGTCATTTCAAAATGAGTAAACAGATCATTATATGTGACACATCATCATTTCTGCAGTGCCAGAAAATCAGCCTAGCCATTAATTCTCCATCATTATTATTATTATTATTACAATTCACACTTTTTTCTCCCCGACTGAAAGAGAGGTTTCCCTATCCAACACACTGACATGTTGTCTTACATAAGACTGTGTGGATGTTGCTGTTTGGTCTGAAAGGAATTAGTCCTGAAATAATTCAGTCTAATCTACACAAACATATTTTCTCTTTATATTGTACATTCACATTCAATATTCCGTTTCTGATGGAAACAGTTGTGGGTATGCGGGGGAGGGATCACGACCCTGTTGACCTTTCATCAGAAGGCAGAACCATATGACATTAGAAATACTGTCAGTCAGCGGAGATGACTCAGAGCTCAGCTGACATGCTGGACTTTAAGGGCTTTAAGGGTCAAAGTGCACACTTCACTATGCTTCACTGACATGTCAGAATACACTCAATGGGAATATTGGAAAAAAAACAACAACAACAACAAAAACACTGATTACAATACAACGATCAAAATCAAAAGCTGAGTTTCAGGACATTCAACATTTTATCTCAATAACAAAGTAAGCATGTGTATTGTTCCTGTCTGTGTCTGTCTGTAGATTATGTATAATGACATCTGGTCCTTCAGCTTTATGAACCACACAACATACTCAGTGATTGATCTGTATGGGTGGAACAGTTGTACTGTACATTCTGCAGCAAATCATAAAATGCAGCAGTGGTTGAACTCATGAATGTGAGGGTCTGAGTTTTATCTCCACCTACTCTAGATGGTGGTGTTCTAAACAAAGGAAATCGAATGCTTCATTAAAACGGACCAGAATAGGAGGCAACGAGCCTCGGAGAAAGTGATATGTGAAACCGCTCTGAGTTTTTTACTGCTACGTCTAATGTAGCCTTCATGCGTTTTATTGCAATGTTGAATCAAAACATATAGAGACACACATGCAATCTTTTACATTACAACCATCTCCAATGAAGCCATCACGCACATCAACACCTTAAGATTTAATTTCAGTCTAATTAAAGGGAATCGTTTACTACTACCACAAAAAAAAAACAATTAAAAGTAATTGCATCAGTTGCCAAGGCTAGGCCTCTAAACATAATTAGACTCCACTGCATGAAGGCATTAGTTATTCCATCACACTAACCAACCCGGTGGGAGCCAACATTGAAAACTGTTATCTGCTTATTGGAGGGGCAGGAAAGGCCCCCCCCAGCCCCTGCCCCCGCCCCCCTTTGGCTTCTGCATCATATTAAGATGGCAGTCGGACTGGATGCTTTGATCTGCACTGATAGTGAACGTTGCCACCAGCACCACCCTTGCTGAACCTTGGGCTTTTATTTTTCTTTCCCTTCAAAAATGAGGGATTCAAAATGTAAACAGCCACAGTAGGAGGAGCAATAGGTTATCAGAGAGGAGGGGAGCTTCCTGTCCCCCGGGCGACCTGATCCGTCGGACTGCCGAGAGATGACAGAAAATCATTGCTGGGCCGGCAAGCTTCAAAAGGTCACAAGTTGAGTCTCTGTCGTTGATCTACAGTGCTGCTGTTCCAAGGTTGTGATTAAGGCCCCCCCCCCCCCCCAAAAAAAACAAATTCAATATTTTCTATATCTCTAGGTTATGGAGGGTTCATAATGATTCATTCCTGTATTGGGGAAGTGACACCGAGGCACTGGGGAAAACACAGTAAAACATCGAGCGAGATACTCGGCATCCTCTCCTACACAGGATCAGATTCAGTACCTTTGGCTAAATGAACTGTGGTTAACATCCCATTAAAGCTGATATCCGCTGCTCATTTTATATGATATCGATTGGTTAGAGTGTCCTCTTGCACTGCAAATGGCTGCAATACATTGATCGCACCGTATCAATTGATCTGCTCATTTCTTTGGATGAAATAGCAATATACTGCAGCGTTTTTCCAAAGGACAATGACATAGACAAAACTTAGGGGGTCCATCAACACAAGATCAAGCATATCAGGGTCCGGTAAACATGAACACAAAAAAAAAATAAAAAACTAAGAGTCGATGTCATCTTTGAATAATTTAATTAAAGTCCAATTAAAGTCACCTTAAGCCAAAGTGCAAAGCCTGCAGGATGATGTGCGCAGTGACAAAGTACAGACCCTGTTCATTTTTTGCTGAGGCTCTAATAAAAACACTCTTTGCTCAACTCAGCACTTTCTAATGACAAATCAATTGAGACAGCACACAGGCCCCTGCGCAGTCATCTGATAGACATGGATCCTAATGACTTTCAAAGTGTGCTGGATAGGTAAGGTTATTCTGGTCCCTCCACCGTTACAAAGCAAGAGCAAGAGCCAGATGACTGCAGCCTCTTTGTTTCAGCTTGTCTTGTAAATCAGTGAGTGGTTACAGTCCTGGCCTGCATGCTAAACACATCATTAAATTACGAATACAGGCCTCAGCAGATGTGTAAGGTGCTAGATGCCAAGGAGAACAGAGGTCCTCAGTTAAACGTGTTACACGTCTAAGGTGTTTTTTTTTTTTATTATTGCTTGTGAGATGCTTCATGACAATGTGTCTGTGCTACAAATATTTAACTGAGCTCAAGTTTGAGCTTAAACTTAAACTCTTAGCTCTGCTTTTAAGAATCCATATTCAGTTGACCGGACCACTCAGCTATGGATGTTATGACCAATGGGTACTATTAAAAGACGAAGAACAGAAGACTTTACCTCAGGAAGGTTCCCAAGACGTTTTTCTTTAGCGATGCATTAATGATGAATCAATCCCTTAAGACCAGGTGATGAAAAAATCTCCCCTAAACAGCAATAACTGAAGCAAGGAGTTTGTCGCAGGCAGCAATGCATTAGAAACAGGACTGATGACTGTAAAAGTGTTTAGACAGTCTAGCTGACCTGTCCTCTAGTAATGCAAACAACTGCTCAGGGACCCTTTTGGGCTGAGGACGGAGTGCCCACAGTTTCCATTTTCTTGTCAGAGTTACAGGCGTCCGCATTCTGTCAGCTTATTTTCTTAGCTAGATCAGCCAGGTTGAACCTTCACATGGGGAAACAAAACTGTAGTGAGACTCAAACATTCTGAAAAACTATCTTCTCGTGCAGAACCTGGCTCAAACCAGAACCATGAAGTCATCACCCATAGCCAGTAGAATTACAGTGTATAGCTGTAAATCATGTTCCCCTGTAGCCCAAGGCACAAAAACTCCAGTCCAGGAGACTGATCAAGATTTCATTCTCAGTTTTGGTTTTGTCACCAGTTTCTAGATTTTAGTTCCTATCATGCGATGCTGGAGCCAATATAGACCATAGTATCCATTGCTAAAACAAGTGCATGAAGCCTCAAATACTCAAAATTCAAATGACCTTGCTGTCAGAGCAGAGGGAATTCCAGAAAAAAAAATCAGTGAACAAGATTCCAGTCATTGCCAAAGTAGCACCCATATGGAGTTTGGCAACCACCAACATCTTTGCCAAGAAAACCCCTACACAGGAGGCTTCTCGCACACAGTGTATGCGACTGGATCTGAGAAAAGGCTAATTGGGCTCACGCAATGAAAGGCGTTTTAAAAATTCCACTTCATCTTCTGGGAATGAGTTTTGGCAGCAGGGCCTGTGGTTCCCTCGTGTTTTATCTCCACTGGTGGCGTTGTGCTTTTAGACTCAGCATCAAAATTAAGAATACCCCCAACCACCGCCCCCCCCCCCCCCCCCCCCCCCCCACCACAACCCGTAGTCATTTGTCCCAACCCCCACCAAAATCTGTGACAATAAATAACAAGCAACAAAAACTACGAATGCAGAAAAGACTGGTGAAATATCAGAATTTAGGCCTATATCTTAGAATATGTTACATACTATAAAAACTAAGTGCTGATGACAAACAAAAATAACAACCACTATACTCTTACCGGTATGTTTTAGAGGGAAGTGACTGTTTGCCAAATCACATCAGTCAAAACTCAACCATAAGTTTAAGAGTGTTAAACAGCAGAAGCTTTAAGCGCATTGTTTTTTCTCAACACAATATATGGAATCTAAAAAGTTAAGTGTTCGATTGGGTGCCAGCTTTTAAAGGAAGGAACGACGGCTGAAAAGATGAGGGACGATTTGGAACTGGGCTCTGGCTAGCCCACGTTAATGAGTTTTTTCCTTGCGGCGGAAGGCATCCCTCGCTAGCTAAGTGGCTAACTGACCCCCTGCCAGGCTGCAGCTGCTGGAAGTGATAGCACAAGCATGGATTTGTAGAGGCCTGGCACTAAGCCCTTGTCTCTTCCTCTTACTGGCCAGAGCATCAACGCTGGTGACTGGCTCGCTGTTGTATCTTGCCGGGGTTAATATCCGCTTGCTCTGAATAGTGCACAGCGCAGCTGAGTCATGCTAATCCAGTGTCGCAGTAGTAGTAGTACTTAAGATACCCCAATGCCACTATCTGCTAATACAAAGTTGGATTAGGCTCACTTTCTCTTGATGTTTGATGCGACACGATTGATTCTGTGCTTGGATTTTGCTGTTTGTTGCTCAGCAGAACATTTTTAAATAACTTTTGAATAACTTTTGAATTAGCTGTTATATCAATAGCTTCTATGAGTAGATTTATATGTATAAAGGTTGGCTACAATGCATGATTAAAAAAAAAAAAAAAAAAAAAAAGAAGGTTGAGAACATTTCATCTGTAAAACAACTAACATGCTGATGAATAAGTTTAAGACATAGTGCAGCATACTTCCAATGATTTTATGGTCCCAGGTCAGTTCCTGTCCATTGTCTCGCAGGCTTAATCAGTGTTTTTCCTTTTGGTCTTCCTCACCTGCCAAAATAACAGGCTCCTCTTCAGAGCAGAGACACCGACAGATTTAGGTCTAAAGTCCAGATATGCATGCAACAGACCATCATGACACAGATATACCCCTCTGTGACAGGATGCGGAATTAATCAAAACATCATTGTGCCCTGTTGTTAGTCTTCCACACAATATCAATCACGTCATTTTCAATTTTCATGATTACGTTCTAAAGCTGCTCGAAAAGAAACTGCAGTACTACAATGACTGCACTATTTCATTAACATTTCTCCCCTAGGAGACAAGACTGGATCAAACAAGGCTATAGAAAATGAAGGCCCACACAAAATGCATCCCGGATATAATCATCATACCATTGGAAGGATGAGTGTTTACAACTGTTTGTTTTTAGTTGGTAGCAGATAACACGCTGCCCACAGCATGTTTTTCTAACCAGCAGGTTCATTTTTACACTATTTTTAACCCAAACAGGTTTAGATGGCAAAATCAATCCTCTGCAGAAAGTACAAACAGAACCAGTTTCCCACTGATAAAAAAATATATATACTTTTGCAGGGTGTATACTGTATATCTTCTTATCAAGCACCAGATGTTGGGGAATAGCGAGAAACAGAGATGCCCTGGACAAATGCTGGTTCACCAGAACAGAATGGAAGTCTTTCAGGAAACTGGCCCAACCCCTCATCCCACAGACAGAAAAATAGACAGGATCTTTCTTCAGACAGTTCAGTAGTATGATTCTGATCTTCCTCTGCCACGCCAAGCCTCCTCTTTCTCCTCCAGGACACACAGGAGGGGGCTTAGCTGGGCTTAGAGCTGTGTTTGTCTTCCCAACTACTCATTAGCTGACACATGCTGTCATATTTCAGTCCAACCAATGAAGAGGCAGGAAAAGACAGGAGAATGGGAAGCTAAGGAATGCTGCAAAAGAAAATCATTCAAATGGAATCACATTCATACTCACATTTTTTTTCTCAGAAGAATGCATGGCAGTGACTGCACTCCAAAACTATTGTCTGGCTTATGGGTGTCATTCAAGTGTTAGAGAAATCAAACACAGAGCATGCAAGAATTAAGCATAAGTTATTTACGGCTAATTAAAAATCTGACTTATTATTACTATTATTTTTGTTATTTTATTTTTGTTTGTTTGTGTTCAAAATAGTGAGTTTAGTCTGGGCAGCACACACCAATTTTCATTTATCATGCTTACATCTATGCAGTTAAAATAATTTACGTTTGTTTATTTGTACGCAAATTCTTTCACCATATTTGGTGACACTGGGCTTTAGGCAGTCTGATGCTATCACTTGTACAGTAGTACAATAGTAAGCCTCCCCTGACTCTGCTCATTTGAAATAAAGCCTATAGGATCTTAACATGATAAATGAACTCCTAGTCAAGTTGGACCTCAGCCAGCAATACCTTCACCTCACACTGTCAGACTATGTTACTTTACCAGTCTGTAAAGTTACTTTACTGATATTAATGCACCCACAGACAACAGCCAAGGGCGTTATATCTCATGTCTCACTAAATCAGAGGATAATAAACAAAGCCATTTAACCATTTTTTCTTTTTTATGTTTAATGGTTTAGATCAGATAATGGGTTTTCAAAAAAACAAAACCAAAACAAAACAAACAAACAAACAAAAAATAGATTCGAGATCAGAATCTAGGTGAATGTGAGGCGTCTTTCCGCTGTGTGCTCACATAAATCTAGTGTCCGAGGAAGAGAGATGCATCGGGATGCAAGTCGCGTCCCGTTGCTCTGCAGCATCTGACTGCATTCATCAGGACGGGCCTGTCAGAGCCATACACCAAAACCTTAAAGGTTTCCATCATGCAAAAACAACAACAACAACAACAAACAACAAACAACAAAAAGACTTTCCTCATACACAGACGCCAAAAAACCCTATTAAAACCAAACAGAAACTTCAATAACTCGTTGAGTAGGCTAAATTTGTGCAAGGACTTTTTCTGCCCGCATCCAGCGTGTATAAATTTAAAACAACCAGTCCTATTGGTTATGAATGGAAACATAAGGGGCATGTGCAGGCTCTGGAAGGACAGTTTCATCACGGCAGATTCACACGGCTGAAGATAAATGACCCTGTTGGGTGCTGTACTCTCTCTGCAGGCTTATTGTCACCAGCTTCTGATAAGTGTACAGCCTTTTTTCAATGACTGACTCATTTTAATATGTCAAATCAGCAAGAAGACCCGACAATCGAGTTCTCAGGCAATGAGTCACTATTTTATTCTCTGTCCATTCAGAACAGAGACACTGAGCACAGTAACATTTAAAATAGTAACATTTCACTGTAAGATGACAATCTTTTGTTCGCATGTTGAAAACGAGCCATAACGTCACAAGCCACTTCTCGTGCCACATGGTTAAATCACACACACACACACACACACACACACACACACACACACATATATATATATATATGAACTGTTTGATATAAATCAAAGATTATAGGTTTATAAGCGTGGATAGACGCTGAAATGTCTGAGTAAATTGTAACACCACAGTGGTCTAAGCGTATGGGATGTGCATCAGAAACCGGGTGCTTGCATTTTCACATAAATTATTCATAAGCTATTCCTTTGTGACTCCCGCATCTGTAGAGACACAAGCCAGATATTATGTCCTCTCTTTTGGACAGGAAGATCACCTCTCCACTGTCCTCTTTAAGGAGGGATAGAATACTCTGCTATTCTGATGCCTTAACGAAGTAAAACAGCGAACCGTTAATGTGTGAAAAGATTAATGAAGAGATCAAATTTTCACAAAACTATACATGTACATTTTTCTTTCAGACAAGGAAAGAGAATGGCTTGTTTATTACTATGCACCAAAATAAATAAATAAATATATGCACCCCCATATATGCACAGGATGTGAAAAATGCTTGACTACAAATGAGAGTGAGAAAGTGAGAAGTGAGAAAACTAATTTACAGTAATGTCATTAGAAATTACCCGCATATCCTAGCTATATTTGTGAGCTTGGAAATAACCCAGAACAGGGTGTAGATATTTTTTGGCACGGCTGAAATAGAGTTTCATGGTTACAAGAAAAAGAGTCAAGGTCATAACTCTTCTAATAATTAATCTAATGAAAATCTTAACAATAAGTGCAATATTAACCAGCATCAGAAAGAAACTACAGCCAAGACAATGGTTCAGGGGAGCAGCTATGGTCAGATAGCCTACCACTTTTTCAGGGGGAGCCCATGTTTGACATCACTCTGTGGACTGAGTCAGGCTTTAGGAAAGCTGTAAAGTAATTTTCTGTCTATAGATGTATATATGTATATGTGTGTGCGTGTGTGTGTGTGTGTGTGTGTGTGTATATATATATATATATGTGTGTGTGTGTGTGTGTGTGTTTGTGTACATATATGTGTATACATACATACATAAATATATCAGTCCCAGAATGTGTCTATTAGTAACAAAAAAGCCTAATATTCATAAGGAGTCAAAGACACACAAGGCCTTGAACTGTTTGTTTTCTTACAGCCTGAATCTGCACAGAGTGCTAACGTAATAAGAGTTCCTCTAAAGGGTACCACCCTCCTGTCCTTCCCAACACAATGTTTACAACAGAGAGCAGTCCTGTCCTCTGGCCACCAAGCCCCTATGCAGTGACTTTAAAAAACAAACACAACCATGCAAGCATTCACACACCCACCCATACACACACACACCCATCTCAAATCACTGAAATCCAGTGAGATCATACAAGATCTCACATTTCAAAGGCGTCCAGGCCCCAGGGAATCCTATTGCAATTTCTTCTGGTGATGCTCATTTTTCACGGAGAACACATTTTCTCTGAGTCAGTTCAAAAACATATTCCTCACAGTCCTCAAATGTGCAGCTTCTTCTGAATTTTGTGTTTGTACAATGATATCATACAAACAGCTATTAATAATCTATGTGGTCACTAAAATGTGGTGCAAATGACTCAGTCACAATGAGTGGTTACCCTATATGATTTCTTATTTCTTAAGACCTTCAGAAGAGCAACTAGTGCCCAGTCAGAACCATCTGCTCCTCCATACAGTTTAATGATGCTGGAAAGATCAACTAAAAAGTTTTAGAATTTTATACAGAGAATACAGGAGCAAAAAAACCCTTAAATAATAATAACTGTTCCTCTAAAAATTCAAAATAAAATTGTTCTGGGTGGAGGATATTCTCCAAAATATTTCTGAGCAGTTACTCCTTATGACATCATAAGCCTTAAATTCTCATCTCCTCCTGATTCAAACCAGACCTCTTTTCTCAACCACACTCTGTCCTACCGTGAAGTCCATCTCTCACTTTTATCTAATGCTGATCCCACTTCAGGAGAACAGCTCTCCCAGAGCATGTGGGCACCAGATGACTGTCTTGGTGCTGCCTTAAAAGTCACAGCCAAATAGAAAAAACAATCTTAGATGAGGCTGGCAGATGGACTAGAAACTTCCGTTCCAACTGCAAGACGGGGAGAACCCTGCTTGATCTCAGCACAGCTGTTTCATCCAGTGAAATGATTTTGAAGAAACTTAGAATGGCGTGGTTGAGCAAATGATTCACTAATGCCCTGTCGGAAGCAGTCGAGGTTTAGAAGCCCCTGGAACTCCCAAAAGGAGTCAGCGCGGCAGCGAGGCTGTGTGGAGTTTGACACAAGTCAAAACAACATTCATGTGCTGTGTTTTAGTCCTCAATGCGACCTGCATGTTGGAAAAGAAGGGAGGTGGTGGGCCCGACTGTAGAGAGTATGTTTGCAGAGTTGATAACTGTCCTTGTAGCACACACATGCTACACAGCCCGAGACCTCATTCATGTGGGGCCACGCCTGTCAGAGAACAGTTCTCTATGTGACTGGAGATCAGGGGGTTTCCTCATACATCCTGGACAGAGGAAACAGTAGAGCTAAAAGCCTCTCTACCTCTTGAGGTTTACTAACTGAGCTTTCCTGCTTTCTCACACAGACATGTAGCACTCTGTACTGATTCATTTATTAGTATCACAACACTGATGCGCTGAAACCTCATCATATATTTTTAGTTCTAACCTATTTAAAGATTTGCAAAGAGTCATTTTTTATCTTAGAATGGACTATGCTGAATTGGTTATTCACTAACTAATCCCCACAGTCAAACAGTTTTTTACATTTTATTTATACGTGTTAGTTTATACTTCATTACAGTGTACAGTGTGATAACATGCTGCCAGCCCTAATCACTGATTTCTCTTTACCTCAATGAAAGATAATGACAAGACTGATGTTAACAATAGCAGTGAGCCTGCTAATCAGCTTGGTTCTTCTTTGGGGGGGGGGGGGGGGGTGTACCACTTGGGGCAGCTCAATCTGTCAAAGATCTATGATGATCTGGGTGAGAGACTGCTTCTCAAAACTGTTTTGTCTTTAAAACTATTAGTTCTACGCCCACCCGACCCTGACAAATAAAAAAGAAAGAAAAGGAACAGTCTTAAAAGAGAATGTTAACTGTAGCAGCACCTGCAAGAATGTACACACCAGGAGGTCTTATTTCTGTCACTCACGCGCTAGATGAGGTTACAAGCTTCCCTAAACTTCCAGAGTAAATACTGAGAGGATGTTGAAATTCAAGTCGTTTCCTTGAGAGAACGTCAGATTAGCATGATGGATCGCATGCACATTACCATAAATTACCCAATGGAGAGAGTACAGATGCAGTATACACTCAGTAGATGTGCAGAAAGGTAGCACACTAAAAGAGTCACACCTGAGTCAAAACGTGTCAGTGCTGCTCTGATCTACTCATGCAAATATCTACAGATAGAAAATTGTCACAAGCTATGTTTGGGGTGAACAACTACATGTACTAATTAAAAAAACACAGTCAGCAGGGAAGGATTTATGAACCTGGCCTTATTTCTAATACGTTTTAAGAAAGAAATCTTTATTGTAATCCCTCAGAGAATGTGTTTATGTGTGGACAAGAGCATTTCTTAATCCGCATCAAGAAGAAATGTAACGAATAAAAGCCTCGGGGAAATGATTCAACTGGTGTCTTTCACAGTAGCCTATCTCGAAGCTTGTTAAAGGTGATCCAAAAAAAAAAACCGTTAACAGTGATAAAAATGCACAGTTAAAAATGCACATAATATCACAAATTACTACAAAGTGATGCAACTTTGAAAGAAACCTCTAAAAATAAAAGTATCTGCCTTACTTTGCATGTAATGGCTGATTTCAGTGAGCTCCGTAGAAGTATGGCAAATGACACTGAACACTTGACTCAAAAATGCAACATTTATTCAGAAACCATTCAAAAAACATTTATGGCCAGTGCTCTACAATCACATTACTGGTAGGCTATATTATTGATATAGTTCGTCGACACCGCAAACGAGTTGTCTAAATGAAACAGAAACAAGCACGTTAGTGAAAAGCAAAAATGCTGTTACTAAACTGTGCGGTCAGGGTATCGGCATAGCAGTGACAAACCTTGCAACGCGAACACTGTACATGCCCGAACTGGCGTCTACTCCGCTAGCGTGCCATCAACCCGGACACCTACACTGTCCACAGCTGCACGGCATTCCTCAAGTATTGTTAGTTTTTTCTCCATGCAATTGTGAGAGAAACGCACTCGCACCTACCTTTCCAGATTACAAAAATGAAAGCAAGAAACACTCACACACACACAAGCCCAATATTTGAAGGCGCCACCTAAACGATTGTTCTACTAACCCATATTTCAGAACACAGACAAGTCACTCAAGGTTGAAAGACAAGGCAAAAAGAGACGGAGCTGTAGCTGGGACAGAACATCGACTAAACCCATGTAAGAACAAGGTCGTTATATATAATGGGAACCACGGAACAGAATTTCGAGTAAACGCGCACATTCCATAGTTGATTCTCAGACAACAGAAGTCTGGATTTTAAGAGATTGTACCGTTGTTGCCTCAGTTTCATACTTAGAGCCTACTTCACTGGATAACCAAGAGAAAACACGCCTCAGCAACCAAACCATTCGGCTGCGAGATTGCTGTTAAATGATGAACTACGCAAAAGCATTCAAAATGAAATTATACACTGATATTTCAGCTTCTTACCGTGTGAAGATGAGCAGCTGCCCCAGTGCTGGATGGACAACTCGACAGGGCAATCCAATGAACGGTTGTTCATCAGGGGCAGATTTCACTGTCTGACCTGTTCTCTGTCTGAAAGCGGCGAATTTTGTTTACCCGCAGATTACTACGCTGTCAGTGTATCACCCTGCTCTCCCGGGGTTTCCTCCCACGGTAATGATAGGAGGGAGCCGCCTGGCGCTGCTCCTTAAAATGACAAGAGTGTAATAGAGGCACCCAAGGATATTTTCAGTGTCACGACTGTCATTCCTAACTCACACATGAAACTGTTCACACAATTCACCACACATAGTCTTCTTCTGCCACCTCCTCCACCTCTTCTTCTTCTTCGTCTTCATCTTCTTCCTCTTCCTTATTCCATTTATCAGATTGTAGTTTGCAAAACTGATGACAACTGAACACGTACAGAAACATTAAACAAATGTTCTAGAAATGTTTGTTTCGCTTCGTTATTGCCAGTTTAATTTAGTTAAAATTTTGTATTCAGGAGTGATTAATAGCGTGAACAGAGCCTCCTGGTGGACAAACGAGCAGCCTTCCGACAATAAAACAACTGACTTCAATTACAGTTTCACTATACTTAGTAATGAAACGCAAGAGTCAACCGATTCGAGTTCATCTCCCTTCTCTTTTTGTAAAACGTGCGTAGGTTAATCAGAGAACCATGTGCACTCAGTTCAAGGTAAGAATTCCGGGGGTGGGGGCTGACCCCCCCCCCCCCTAATTAAACCTTGGAGCCCCCCAAAAGAGGTAAAAGCAACAGTGTGTGTGTGTGTGGGGGGGGGGGGGGGGGATTATATATCCTATGCTATATAGCCCTGGAGAAAAAGTTGACACCCCCGTCATTGAGTAATTCACACTCTGACTCACTCTGATTCACACGCACACTCACACTCTGACACAGCTGATATGCTTACCACGCAATGAACGGGCACTTCATGTCACCTGTGAATGTTTAGTCTCCATGGAAATTTATGGCACCTCTATACATGCTAACAGAGGACTTTGGAGCCAATCTGTTGGCCCACGTCTCTTGTTGGATTGGAGGGGGAAATTTTCTAAAAATAGTTAACGCCGTTGACGAAGTTTTAGAAATGTCATTGTATCAAGTAAATATTTATTGTAATGTGAAAACTACGTAAAAATAAGCCAATTGATTATGGAGTATGTAGATGTGCCATTGGTTAAATTACCCGTGTAGCAGATTTTTTTAAGTGGATGACATGGTGATGAGAATTGTTCGTTGATGGATGGATGGTTGATTGATGACAGTTATAACGCCCAAAAGAGTGATCTGAAATGTTAGGAAATTTTGTTTATATACCATTCGTATCAGGATAACATAAATGTTAAAAATGGGTGTGACTGTGTTATCTATTGATTTATATATTGGTTTATATATTTTTATATTCAACACTAGCAGTTCAGTGCCTATGCTGAAAGTGGCATCATTTACTTCAACTTCTGTCAAACCAATATAAACCATATAAAACATAGTTCTGACGTTATTGCATTCTTTCAGTAGGCTGTACACCCCATGACAGTGTTTTAGGGCACAATATAAACGTCAAGACAACTGCCTCTCCCAGATCAAAGGTCCTTTGACTTTATTACTCTCCAAACATCTCATTATCTAACCAGTACGGTAATCTCTATCTCGCAGAATCGGGAAGCACATAGTCTTTTCTCTTCACTGAGTGCTCAGAGATAGACAAAGAAACAGTCTGAAATCGCTTCGAAGGGTATTGAGGATTCTGTGACCATGCCGTCTGTCTTGAAGGTTTTCCACTTCTCCTGTGGTGCCCTGCTCAATGCGATTGGTGTGTGCATTTTGGGATATGGAATGTCAACGTACTGGGTCCAGTCCGAGATGCAGTGCTCTACCTTTTCCACTGAAAACTTCAATGGATCGGCAACAGTGAAACTCGGCCTGTTTAACGGAAGCATGGACAGGAGATCTTGTCCTGGGTTCGACACTAGAGAATCTGTTTCTGGTAAAATACTGAAATGATATGTTCCACTATAGTTCTGGCATAAAAATTAAGGTCTTCCGCTATCAAGATCTTATAAAATCATCCATAAAATTTTGCTTATCATACTCTTATTATAGCAGAAAAACAGAGAAAACTGTGTTGTGGTGTGTCTTTGTGTACGCCAAATTATATTACATTGTCCATTGTGTCATACAGTTTACTTAAATGTGATTTTTCAAAAACAGCACCTAGGTCTATATTTCCCTTAATTCATACTGCGTCGTAACGGATATAGTAAATAGAGTGGGCTGCTGTCAATTATTCCCTATACTTCAGAATTAAAAAAAAAAAGATTCAGTGACTACTAATCTTTGACTTACTTCTGTGTGCAAATCGAAACAGTTTAACTTACTATGTTTTAACAAGTTCAGCATCAACCTACTAATTCACAGAAAATTGTTAGTCATACGAATCGCCCTGCATTCATTTTGGTGTTGCTTTAATACAGTGCTTAAGGCCCTGACGGAAATAGGGGCATCTCAGATCGCACTACATGCACTTGCAGTTGGCCTCCTCATCCTGGCTTTGGTTTGCTCAGCGGGAAGTATCCTGGTCACCCTGTACAACAGTATCAGTAATCCCTATGAGACTTACCTGGGCCCCTTGGCGGTTTATGCCTGCAGTGGACTGAGTGGTAAGATTCAAACGGACCACATGCACAAATGTGCACACATGTACACATACACATTTATACACATACATAAACATACACACAAACACACACCCTGAAGTTGTTCGTTTCTTCTTGAAAGCATAAATACATATGTTATAACATCTTAATATCTGGTCACCAAAATATATTTATATAATTTCACAGCAAAAACCTTTTGAATTTTCAACTCTTACTTTGTTGAGCACAATCACTTATACTAATTACTTTCTATCTGTCTGTGTTTTCTTGCAGCCTGTCTCTCACTTCTTGCTATAGTCCTGTTTGTGTCAAACGTTTATGTGGGGGGTGTGGCCTCAAAGCTGGTTAAGGACGTTCCAGTAGACTTGTATGTGAGAAATGAAAACATACATCTGCAAGTGGGTTACTACCTGGTACTCCCATATATAGTTGTCAATCTACTGGCCATCCTGGTGATCTTTCTATATGTCCACGCAGCCTACACTCATCGTAGAGAGATGGAGAAACCCACGGAGGATGCCCCCAAAGAGATTATGATGTACTAAGGGGGACTTGACTTGTTTGTTTTAAGTTAAGAGAACAGTCCTGTGATTTGTCTGGTGACTGTCCCTTAGAAGTTTCAGTATCTTTATGTTCAGTACAGTGAACTGAGAAATAAATGGGATGTAAAAATATAAGAAATGTATAATAAATATCTTTTTAATAATAGCACTGGTTTATAAATAAATACATAAATTATTATCTAGTCAAACCAAATATTACAAGAGTGACTAGAATTTTTTTTTTTCAACTATGTCTGAACATACTCTGTGTGTGTGGAGGGGAACTTTCAAAATGTATTTCTGATTCTCTATGACAGATTCCATTTCTGTCATACATGCTTACCAGTAATAAGAATGATACGTATGAAGACTGCCAATGTAAGCTGTCTGAAACACAATTTTACAATATATATGTTATACACAAAATCATGTATGTTTGTATTTGGATTCATACTCTTAAATATAACAAATCTAATGCAAGTCTGCCAGAGGTATTTTCCAAAATTGTAAATATTCAATGATTATTTATTTCTTAATAAACTCATTGCCTTTTTTACACGCAGATGTCTTGCAATCTCGCCAGCAATAAAATCAGTCTTGACTTTTGAGCATTGATATCTTATTATCTGTGGTGCAAAACTGCGACTTCCTTCCAGCAACTCTCGGTATTATTTACAACTTTTATGGCAAAGAAGTGAATGACGCATGTTCAAAGAACACTTTCAGTTGTTAAGAACAACGTTGTAAGGCCAACTCCTACTGGCAGTGTGTGACGCATATCAGGAGTTTGCTCCTATTCTTTTCAATGGATGTAACACACACCGGCAGCCTGTGACGTCCATCATGTGATGCTCTGCTCCGCCTCGCTTTAGTGTCAGTGTATGTTGGGCTTTAAACCTGCAGTGCTTCTGCCCTTTGACTGAATGAGTTCTTATTCACAAGAATGATGTCAGATCCGTAAAGCTCAACAGAGAGCTTCACTGAGTCCATATTTGTTAGCACCATAAATTTGTCTCTACTGGTCATGCAAAAGTTTGGATCTTTTGGAGAAAAGACAAGTACAGATACATGAAAGTTTTGTACTCTTCCTCTCTTGCTTGGGGTATGCAGCCATACTGTGGACAGCTCAGGTCCCATTTCACATCACTAGGTGGCAGCAGTGTTTGACCAATTACAGCCATTTAACGTGATGCACGTAACAAATCTAATGCTTTGCTGCCCCCTGCCTTTGTTCTTGGAGGGGGGGGGGGTATGTTTGCTTGTTTTCATTTTTGTTTTTATTTTTCCTCCTCCTCCTCAAAATCATCATCATTATTATAATCCCAAATTCACAGCCCCCTCAGCATGTTAAATGAAGGTAAGCTACAGTGCTTGATTATCATTTACAACATTTAATGTATTTATTTAAATATTTAATTAATAAAAATATTTTCAATTTAAACCTAAAAACTTAGAAATGAACTGTATGCATTTCAGAGAAAAGTGTTTAGAAAAAAAAAATCAGACAGTGAGTGGGAGGAGTCCGTTTAAGCTGCTGTTTTCTTTGTGACTTGTGTCAGTCAAACACAAGGCTAAAGCACAGGTCTTCAGACAGTAAAGAGCCAATTAAATGGACAGAGCTCTGAAACCTCACTCAGGCATCAAATCTAAAGCACATCAGACCTATTCACAGATTACATTCAGCCCCAACCAAACTGCCTGACCCTCCGTGTCATACAGAAAAGTCAAGAATACAGACAATACATTCCTTGTATGCATTTCCACCTTGTATCCAATGTTTCAAAATATTTTCCACCTATTCCAGCCTAAAAGCTTAGCATATATAAACATGTCTAATGCTCAATATGTATTAATAAGCACATTGAAAACCCGTTCTTGTACATATTTTGATCATTCATACCTTGGAGATGAACAGACTGTTTTATGTGTGAGACATATGTATAACGGATCATATGGCCTCTTCTGACTGTTTTCTTTCTGTGTTTGTGTGTATATATATATATGTGTGTGTGTGTGTGTGTGTGTGTGTGTGTGTGTGTGTGTGTGTGTTAGATTTTCATACTGTGTAATGTAAAGATGTATATGTCAAGATGTTAGAAAACAATATCATAATTTTAAAATATTTTCAAAATATTGAAAATCTTCAAAGTGGTTTTGAATGGATGTTGGGAATAACAGATACCAGGTGAGTGGGGCCTCACTCCCACACAGTAGAAAGGAGGAGACAAGAGAAGAGAAGAGAAGAGAAGAGAAGAGAAGAGAAGAGAAGAGAAGAGAAGAGAAGAGAAGAGAAGAGTCTTATTTCCGATCTCATGTCTCAACACTCTGTCCCTGGTGTGTTTGCACATGCCCTTCCCCAAACACTTCCCTGCAGCAGTGGCCCATAGCAAACATCAAAGAGAGCTGTTCTCCCCCTGGAATCAAAGGCCTGGGGTTACAGCTAAAGACGGACAGAGCATTCAACAGTGACATGAGAGAGAGAGAGCAAGAGAGAGAGACAGAGAGAGAGACAGAAACCAAAAGAAAGAGAGCGGGAGAGAGAGCGAGAGAGCACTCTCAGGCTTCTTCTGAGCCTTTTAAATTCATTAATATTTTATTTTAACTCACTCAAATTGTTTATACCAAATAATATACTGAATTCATAGAAAACTTTTTAAAAGCTACACATATATCCTATAAAGACTTCACTTGTGTTGACAGGTGAAGAAAACTAGGTTTAGGATTTTAGACAGCTAATTGTGAACAGTCACCAATGGGCTGAAAATCAAACCACCAACTGTAACACATTTGTTGAGAACAACAGGTTTTTCACAACTGACTTTTTTTAATCCATGACTTGAACTGACAGAGATAAAGAAAAAGTTAGTTATGCTGCGTATTCAACATTACGAAGATTCGATGCTAACTGTTTATAGAGGTAAAATCAGCCTCTTTACTTTACTACATAAAGCAGCTCTCACTCACTGACATAAAGACGTGAGAGTTGCTTACAGCCTACATTAAGGTTTAACAGTGCAGAGCAGTAGCTACAATTGGTAACATAAAGACTGTAACCTGTTTTGCTATAAATATTGTGTTCAATGTGTGTTTCAGCACTGAAAATAGGGCATGTGAGATTTCACAGAGCATTAATGCCCCCCCCCCCCACCCCCCACCCCCCACCCCCGAAAAAAACTAAAAATGGATAAATTCAGTCTAGCTAGGAACCAAAGGGAACCTGTCCTATACTTTATTTACATTATCCATCTATCTATCTATCTATCTATCTATCTATCTATCTATCTATCTGTCTATCTATCTATCTATCTATCTATCTATCTATCTATCTATCTATCTATCTATCAGTCTATCGCTTACTTTCTTGTCACCTACATAAAGAAAAAAAATGATGAACTGAAAACTGAGTTCTGTAAATTGAGATGTCACTCATCTTAACTCTTGTCTACTAAATGTAATAACAAACACCCTAAATATAGAATACATGCACAATCAGCAGCAGGACCCATAAAATATCACACTGTGTTTTGTTTTGTTTTTCCCCCTGAGATCACACAGAGGACACTTAAGCGTTACGTTTCAGAAAACTATCCTGAGCCCCTGGGAGTCTTTGGGAAGCAGTTGGTATGCAAACAGGACTTGCATCATATCAGAGGTGAGCTCTAATCTGTTCCTCTCTCCAGCCCTCTCTCTATCTCTCTCTCTGCTTGTGCACACATTAAAGGTGGGATTAGACTGGACCCCAGAGCTCAGGACACTCTTTCTGTGTGATAGGATTTAAGGGGGGACTTTTGTACCTGTGAAACTAGATCCCCACCCGGAGTCAGCATTACAGCAGCCTGTGAAACCCACACCTGTGGCTGCAGGGTATTGTCTCTCCCACACACACTCCCACATCGGCCCGGGAGAAATAGAGACAGAGAGAGAGAGAGAGAAAGAGAGAAAGAGAGAAAGAGAGAGAGAGCGAGAGAGAGAAAGAGAGAAAGAGAGAGAGAGCGAGAGAGAGAGAGAGAGAGAGAGAGAGAAAAAGACATCTAGGGTTGGTGAGGGTTGGTTGGTGAAGGGCGTGATATAACTGCTGAAAACTGAGAAATGCCCATGTCATAAAATTTATTCAACACAAAAACATGCAAATCTGAAGTGCATTTTCCTTTTAAATGGAAAATATGTATCAGAGATAATTAAAAACGAAATCTATATGTTCCAGTCAATGTTTTGCCTCAGCTACTGAGGGACTTCAAACTTGCCTTATCATAGGAGTACAACTACTCTGTGCTTTCAGCATTTCAAAATGAATATATAATTAGAAATAAATATAAATATATATATATATATATATATATATATATATATATATATATATATATATATATAAAATAAAATGAGAGCCTCATAGACTACCAATCGATATAATTTGAGTTTTATACATAAATATTTTATCATTTTAAACTCAAAATCACACATTTCAATGTTAACCTTTGACAGGTAACAGATCGTTACAAAATGCCAGGTTTCTGAAGAAAATAATATTAGCATATGAGTAAACAAAAACTTGAATGATAGCTCTCCCACTCCCTCTACAACTAGTTATGGATATTTCATTAACATGTTGATGGTGTCTTATATATATATTTCAATCTTTAATTCATTTTAAAGTCCTGATCTTTGTTAAATACATCTCAAAATTGACTTTTAACTTGAAATTTCTTAAAAGACAGCTAATATCAGTGTTCATTTTAAGAAGAGAAGCATTTCAATTAAAAAGGAAAAACTTTGATTGAGTCGACATGCTCTGTTCTCACACTCTGAAACCCTGAAGCTCACAGGCAGCCAGGTATGAGATCCATTTATCTACGTCATTAATCTTAATTTGTCAGCGAGAGCCGAGTTTTTTGGGGAGGTGCTGTGGGGAGGTGGGAGAATGAGGGGAGCTGCTGGAGTAATTGCATCCCTGCTGCTCCATTATAGTGCCATTCCTCCACTAACAGCAGATAACATCTCTCCTCCCAAATCACCTACAGCCATTTCTCTACTTTAGCCCAGTCCCCACAAATCAGACACACACACACACACACACACACACATAGACTGTCAGAGAGCCAGGTAAGCTCCTTCTGTGAAGCTAGACAGGAGTGATGGACTAACTGCAGCCCAAAACCACATCTCCCTCCACCAACTTTTTAACATCAGAACTGGTATCAGATGCCAGAAATGATTTACTCAGTTTAACCACTCCGAAATACATTTCAACACTGACTACAGATCAGTGGCCAGAGGCATAACCTGTCAGTTACTTCCCACCTCACACTTAGAAACCAATCACAGGTCAATCAGGTCCTGATAAAACCATTGTCCCCCCCAGCAAGCTAGCAGGGAAAGACGCCAACCACCGACAGATACGGTGATTGATTAAGCAGGCCTGAGCACTTTCTCTACATAGGTTCCACTGACAGACCCCTGTGATGAATGTGACTCAAGCCAGAGGGTCTGGCAGACACCCCTGGACTGGACAAGCAA
Organism: Chanos chanos; assembly: GCF_902362185.1. Taxonomy (NCBI): domain Eukaryota; kingdom Metazoa; phylum Chordata; class Actinopteri; order Gonorynchiformes; family Chanidae; genus Chanos; species Chanos chanos. The sequence continues at coordinate 32,276,951 of NC_044499.1, read as the reverse complement.
GAACAGACAATTAACCTCGTGACACAAGGCCATCATTGGGTTACAGTGCATCACGGCACCCCAGACGAGCCAGCGGAAAGAGAGCGGATGTTTTTTTTTTCCCTGACAAAGGGGGGCAACATAAACAAGTTAAAGTTTCAGTCAGAGTTGTATGTATGACTATAGTCAAATAAAGCCTTAGGCACACTCACTGAAGGAGATTAGTTTTTTAGGTGTTTGGTGCTAAGCTGGTGTTAAAAGAACTGTGAAAGTGAGCAGAAGAGTAGTTAAATCTAGAAAAAGAATGAGTGTCCAAATTTGAATATATTAGTATATGGACAGTTGTACTCACAGTTTGTGTGTTTATTTGAGTGCTGTTCCTGAAACAAGTGTCTTGTTTGCAGTGTAATTACTAATGAACAAAATATCAAGATTAAAACATGAGACTGCATCTGCAAAGCTCTAGATTTTGACCTTTTTATTTATAGTTATGCCCAAATAAATTATAAAATAAAATAAAATGGACCAAGAAGACCAAAAAATAAATACTGCAATATAATTACACTAACTGTATGAAACCACAACAAGAGTGCAACAGAAGGACTATACAATCAGTCATCGGACAAGTCTACACATTTTCTAATCTCCTCCACAGATATTCCGCGTCTCTCACCACGAAAGACACGTATAATCAAACAGTGAAATAATAAAACATTCCTACTGCCTGGCCCTATAAGAATATCAGGAATCCTGGACTGCCGTGGTAGCCTAATCTGCACAAAAGCTGCCGTGTTAGAATCCAACCAAATTCTCTGCGCCATCCTGGCTCAACATCTCTCAGAGAATAGTTTTTATTCTGATGGCGTTTGAGTGCTAAGGTCACCGTATTTTGCGACTTTACCGCCTACAAACTGTCGGCTACTATTCATCAGGCCACTGCAGGTGAAAAATGATGGGATCAATTAAACCAGCTGTAGCGTAGTCCCAGTGCTAAAGACTAAGCGTAAAACAGTATCTTTGAGCTTATAGTTTGGCGACCTTTTCGTTTTCCTTACTTTTAGATGTTTGCCTAACTTTTAGAACGCGATTCATCTCGTGACTGAGACGTTCGGAGACAGGTAAGATGAAAGAGACAGTCGCCAATGAAGCGCGTCACTGCTTGAGAGATCAGAGCCTGCTGCGCGTAACCAATACAGTGACTCAGAGTCGACGCAAATTCTTCCAAAATCTGATCGGTCATAAAACAAATGAAATTCCACTCTTCTTCAATGACGCACAGCTCTGATAATTTGTGGTATCGGACAGATAGTTTCCCGCTGCGGTAGATATCATGGGGTCCATTTAAAATTAATTTCCACTGTTCTGCCATGTAGGCCTGCGGTTGACAGTAAAATATTTTGTAGTTGACATAAAGTAGTTTTGCCAGACATTCCCGTAACGTGGCTTATGAAGCCTATCAGCGTAGCTAACCTATCAACACCGTTCTGGCTGTTTTTCAGGAGCCAGATGCGAGCTACCTAGCATGAAAGAAAACCCAATTCGTCCGTTTGTTTGCACTCCTGCATTAGAGGCTTTTCATTTAGGTGTTAGTCTGTCACTCACTGTCTCGTCAGTCCCACACGCAAATTACTCCCCAACTCCAAAGCCTGTGTTTTCGTGGGGAATCTAGCATCCTGTGCTGATGCTGTCATCTCCAAAACCTTGGACATGTGTGAAGGCTACAATTAATGTCAGAACATACAACATATTGTCTCACCATCTCATCAACGCCTTAGATACAGCTAATGGAAAGGCAGTGGAATTTGATGCAGTTTTACTAAGATATTTTTGTTATTCAGATACCAGTCCTCAGCCTTTGTTACATGGTGAACCTTTCAAGCCAAAGCAGATGTGAAACATTTTTTACTGTACTGTCTCTTCCAGCTGGATCCATTAATGATACTTGCTGAAGAGTGAGAATTGTTAGTGTGATGGGTCTTGTCACAGGTAATGTTGTGACACATATAAGTTATGCTGAAAAAAGAGATAGATGCTTCAGGCAAACAACAAAAACAGACTGTCTGTGATTACAGGACAGCTTGTTTTGGCGTGTAATCAGTTGACCTCAAGACCATAACTGTCCTCAAAACATGACTGGATCAAATCTGGAGAGAAACACATCACAGTAAACTAAACCAGACTCTCTTTAAACAGTAGGCCTTAAGGGAAAAGTCTTTGGAGAATAAGCCTAACTGAGTAAGGGGTGGGGGGTGCAAGTGAGAGAGAGAGAGGGAGAGAGAGGGAACAAGGGACCTCCCAAGACCCTCTTCTCTCCCGTCCCACATGTCAATCCATCAGCTTCCTGACTGACTAGTTGTCAGCACATGGAGGAGGACCAGAGTGACGGTGTGTGTGTCTGTGTGTGCGTGTGTCTGTGTGCGTGTGTCTGTGTGTGACAGAGAGAGAGAAAGAGAGAGAGCGATCACCTTGCCAAGTCTATTGTGAATGTCAGTGCTGAGTGCACTTAATGCTGTTGCCCCAGTCAACAGGTAGGCGTTCCCCGGCCGTCCCCCAGGCCACACTCAGCCCTGGCTCCTTTTGTCATCCTTCCATCTCTCAGCTCTTGGTGCAGCTATTCGCCCCGAGCACACTCACTTCCTGCGCATTCCTGCCCATCCATTATGCCATGGGAACAGGGTGGAGGGGTAGGAAAGTTTGAGGACAGGATGGGGTAACCACTAAACGGGGGACCATAATTGTCCCATCTAATAATGTTTCTTAGGGTTAGGCCCAAATGACTCTAAGGCCATTTACCAATGTATATATGTTTTCCATGTGGACACATTAACAACTCTATTTAAAAATTAGCTTTCTCTGCAATGAACCATTTCCCTATCAATGAACTATATGATTTTCAGCAAATATCTAGCCTATATTCAGTCCTTCTAGGGCCTCCTTAAAATAACACAGTAGATGATGACATTAGAGAGCAGTGAGAAGCCAAGACAATCTCAATTCCAGCCAATCTCAGTTCCACCTCATTTAAAAAAGACAACTCAAATCTCCTAAATCTGTGCACAGCAGACGCTGCTTCAAATGCCAGTATTTGTTACACAGATGTGCTGGCATATGCCAGTCAGTCCTCTGACACTGTGTCATAAACAAATGTAACTGGGATGTTGTGTATTTCCATTATTTTGAGAGAGGTTAGAGCAACCAGCAGGATTTGAGTGTTGAGAATGGCAGCAATGCTACAGAGCAGAGAGCATGCAGGCATGTCAGAGTGATCTATGACTTTAGTAACATGAGCTCGCAAGACAGATAGGGGAACAGAGCATCGTCTCCCACTGGCCTCACACTACCCTCGCTACCACTCTATGGGGGCCACATGTATGCTCCGCAAACATGTCAATCATATTCACTATGATTAATCACCGACAGGACTACTGCATCACTGCACATACTACACACAATATCTCTTACTACATCAGTGGAGCATCCCATTTTACCCCTCCCTCCTTTGTCCCAATTCACCATAAACTATAAATTGGTAAATCTCTCTTGTCACGTTTTGCATTCTACTGTGCTTTACTTAGCACAAAAAGACTACACACACATACACACAAACACACATACACACACACATATATATACATATTTATATTATATTATATTACATTATATTATATTCAACAACACAAGAGTTCATGTCACTTTTCATTGATTTACTTTTACTATACTTCTAAGTAGAAACAGACATGAAGAAATTACCACGTATCACTTGCAAGGGTATATGTAAATAGCTATAAGATTTTTGTCAGGCAGAAAGTTTAATTATTATCACTGTATTATTAGCAGTAGTGGTGGTAGTAGTAGTGGTGTCATTTGCTTCTCATTACCACCTCATTCAAGTTTTCCATCTGACCATAAAAGAATTAGATAATTAATTACTAAACTGAACTGCTCGGTGTGAGAGTTAAATGTGTCAGGCACAATACACATAAACTGGTGGTGCTGGAATTTATAACATTCCTTTTTGTAAACTAAATTCAGTTTTAATTAACCAGGAGACAGTGTCATGCCAATGCTATTTCAATGTACAAGAATTATTTGATGATTAAAAAAAACCCACATTGTTATTGCATGAAAAGACCTCCTTATGTAATTATGAATAGTTGAAATGGTTATAAGAAAAACACTTGGTTACTTTGACAAAAACATCAGTTTTTTTCTGAGAAAGGTTTTATCTTATCACATTTACACAAGTCCAAGTGATTTCCATATTCAACCATACAAGAGCCTGTTGAAACAAACATCTACAGGCAAATAGCATCTAGCTCATTTTAATGTTTAACTCTTATCAGGAGCTAGAGCAACGTCAGAGGAGACACTTAACAGATGTTATGAAAATCTAATTCTATTCTATTTTTGTTAAAATAACTATTATGCTTCTATTACGGTCCATACGTTTTGCAATTAAAATGCAGGTGTGAGTAAAATTAACATTCATTTTCCAGTGTTGGCTGTGGCTGAACCACAAGATCTAACTTTGCTGTTTTAGTTTAGCTTCAGTTTTGAGAACAGTTATGTTCAGTTAAGGATGTTGGTCATAAATTACTCTATCACTGAGTAGTCTTTGAAAAAAAAATGGTGTTTTTCTGTCAGCTGACAAGGAAAAAAAACTCTTTTAGTGTTACTTTTGTGAATAGGATAGAATGTGAATAGAAACAGGTTAAGGAAGAAAAGACTTAGAAACACTTTAAGACATGAAAGAATTTCTTGCCTGGGGACCTGCTCTTGTCCTCCTGTTCTGTCTTTCTTATTCATTCATGATTTTCTCTGGGACTGGCAACTGTGCAAGGGGCCAAAACTGCACAGCATTCTGTGTGTGTGTGTGTGTGTGTGTGCGTGTGTGTTTGTGTGCGTGTGTGTGTGTGTGTATGTGTGTGTGAGAGAGAGAGAGAGAGATTGTCTTTATATGTAAGTTTTATCAGGGATTTTAAGAGGGATGCTTTGGTTCTACACTTTAATAAACATTTTGTTCGCATAATAATCATGCTTATATTTCCTCTCACTGCCTATGAATGTTAATCAGATTTTATTTCAGCTGTAGCACAATCAATAGTATGACAAGATGTACATACCCACATAATCCCACCTCTCCAGTTTTAGAGGGATTACTTACATCATGATAATAATCCAGTGTCCATCTTCTCATTCTTGTTTTTGTTCTCGTTCTTGTTCTTCTTCTTCTTCTTCTTCTTCTTCTTCTTCTTCTGCTTCCTTTTATTATTATTATTATTATTATTATTATTATTATTATTATTATTATTACCATTATTATTATTACTGCTACTACAGAATACATGTATAAACTTAAAGTGAATGAGTAAAAATTAAAAAGAAAAGGGAGGACAGTCATAATTTCATTAGTTATTTCAGTACTAGATGATATAGAATAATAAAGAAGCAATTAAGAAAACTGATACATTCTTGAAAATAAGAAAATAATAATGAAAAAAATACAGTAAAAAGAATTATTAGAGCAAAATTAATAGAGCACTGTTAGAACAAAAAAACGTTGATATCTCTGCAAATTTATCAGTTACTTTATTTGGCCCACAGAGGTCCTCAGAGAGCCCTATCTCTCCAAGGAAACTGTATACAGTACCATCATAAGTACAGTAAATCTGTATCATGGAAATAAAGACAGAGAAACACTATAAAACTAGAGATGTATGGGAACTAGTAGCTATGAAATCTTTCAGGTGATTTATTCTGGCATGCCTTTCAAAAGTGAGGGGTCAAACTAACCAAAAACAAAAAAAGATCCCACAGCACAAGGGAGACACTTTTATCACGTGAACTGACAGAGCTCATAAAATACTGTACAGTCTGACAGTCATGCAATGGAAAGCACCAGCACTATTAGAGACCATTTCTAAAGTGCATTAACTGAGGGTTTCCTAACGGATGCCGTCTGGATGTGGTGAATACACTGAACACAAATGATATCACCTTTTTCAGGTTAAGGAAATTGATTTTCCTCAGTTAGCATCATACTTATAACCTGACAGTCAGAAAACAATATTTTATTATTTTGTGTAAAGGAGTGCTTTTTTTGTTTCTAATCCTTAAAGGTAGAGGTTTGTTGAACACCCTAACCTTTTTCCACGCAATTAATATGTCTCCCAGTCATGCTTATCTGCATTCAATTAAACCCAATTAGATTTCTGCCAAACAATGTTTATATGTACATAATTTAAGACAATGAAACTCTGGATTGCAAATTCTTTGTTTACCCCAACAGATTAATTTGCACTAAGCTTGCCAGTCAGTTATGAAAGTAAAACATTTCGGTGGGTGACTCCAAACATTATTCCTTGTGCTTCAGGAAGTGCTTTTTAATCCTCTGAGTTTGACACAGACACTAAATGACAGAATGCCTGCTCTCCATGCTTGAGCTACACCTGCTGGGATCCCAGCTCCAACTGCAAATCCATGTCATAATCATCTGAGATCAACTCTGAAAAAGGCTCACAGTCAACAAACTGGTCGCCATTTCCCCCAGAGTGTCTTTTACTAATCCATGTATGCTGCAGAGCAAGAAATGATTATCATAGAGGACTATTACGTTTTTTATTGTCAATCCAGAAAAACAACAGGTAATTGCATTTCAAGTCCTTTTTTAAGGGGTGAGGGGGTGGAGGGGGTGGGGGCTTTGGGGTTGCGTGACAATCTACTTTGCTTTTCCTTGGCTCAAAATCCATTTTACATTTGAAATTATTATAAAGCATGGTTATGTAAAAACAAAAGTTCTCTTGACAATATTCCATTATGTGTAATCAAATGCTATTGTAGATATTTATTGATTTGCAGCCTGTTGTGCACTGAAAGAGATGCTTTAAAGTTTATTCCTAGACAAAATGTCACTTATTTGCGTTTGATTGAATTTAAGCATCCGTCACATAGTTATATGTTTGCAGTTGCGATTCCACATTTTACCATTTTCAGGGTCCGATTGAACACTCATTATGTGAGCTCATCTCCTACCTAAAACCTTACTGTGCATACTTGTTGCCTGAAGCTGCTCTTACCTGATCTCTCCCACATGCGGATAGCCCAGACTGTTTTCTGTAAACACAGCCGTCCGTTCGACACCTGAGTCACATCATTCAAAGGCCCCAGGTACACAAGAGACAAAACAGGTGGAGGTAAAGGCATAGGATGTTTTTCTGACCAAGTCAGGATGTTTCTCTGGAAGAAGAAGAAGAGGAAAGGCGAAGCTACATTGTTTGAGATATGAGGATGGCATTTTTCTCAATGAGGAATTTAAGAATATTACCCTGAGGAGAGAGAGATTTTTACTGTTAAGGGTGAGGTTATGCTTCCTGGTGGTAGTATGGTTTTCGTAAAAATAAATAAATCCAGTTATTATAACATTTTTAAGCACTTCTTTCTCCCCAATCAATCAAATACCAAAAGGGGGAAAAAGGCTCTTTTCTGTCCTTGTAATTCCTCACAACTGTTTAGTTCCCTGCTCCTCAAGAGTACTGTGGTTAAGATTCCCGTCACCTCCTCTCTCTTATCCCCAGTTCATGTTTCTCTTGCACTTTAAGGTCTCTCTCATGTGGCTAAGTGGCAATTCAGCTTGGTTCAGATCATGGAGGGTATTGTCAGTAAATTTCTAGTTATACGATACGAACTTCTTCACAGGCGTCAGTGCAAATGAGGTGTTGTCTGCTATGGCAGGTTCTCTTTACCTGAGACAATGTGTTCAGTGCCATGGGCTGGTATGAGTTTTGGCCCTGTGTCAGAATAAACACTGAAAGCACTGAACAGATCTCTGTACTGCTAAAGTTGCTTGACTCCAGCACAATCGTAGCTTTATTTTATAGGCGACCTGTCGACTGCCATGTAAACCCATGCTCTTAGCATACCCCAGCATTTTACTCAACTTTCTAAAGGCTGGTGGCAGAGCCTTGTGTCTGACATTTGTATTGGACTGAGCCGTGTTATTACAGCCATGTTATTCCATTTGTAAACTGCCTTTCAAGGAAGGGCGTTGTTCGAAGCATTATGGAAACATATGACCTAATTTAATTAAACAAAGTTATTAGTGAGCCAGGTTACGCACAGACAGGTGGACTGCCAGGCTGCTGGACTGACTGTCTGATTGATTGATTGATTGGTTGGTTGGTTGGTTGGTTGACTATCCAATCCATTGGCTGGTTTATCGAACAGGCCATCCATCCGTTCACATGCAGATGGAATGACCAGCAAATTATTACTGTTATTTCCCAGAGGAAGCAGCATCATGCTCACATCATAATCCTCAATATGGCAGGAATTTCAGAATTAAAACAAAAGAGAAGGTCTCCACTCAAGGGTTATTTTCCTAATGGCTCAGCTACATCAGTACCCCCTTATTTATCTTTTTAAAGTTAATATAATCAGGCATGACTCAGAAAAACCACATGCTTCTAGAATAATAACTCCAGCTATGAGAGACCCAAGAGCCCTAGGCCTGGCCACAGGTGCTTGTTTCATTAACTATAATTGCTTGACTATTGCTCGCTTTATTAAAGACAAGAGCTGTCTGCTGATGGGACCATAATATGTGACAGAGATGATTGCGTTATGGGAGGAGAGCTCTTAAATATGGTGGTTGGACAGAGCTCTGGTATTGGCTTAATGAGAGAGCTGTAGAGTTTAGCCTATTACACTGTCAGGTCTCATACCATTAAGGGCTATTTGAACTGCCCAGCACTCCTACACAGTTTCATTATATTTATTGGACAGAGAACCTGATTGATGTCGCCTTGACTCAGTAGGCCTGTGCACCACACACTCTTGACCCAGACACATCACAGATATTATCCAGTGAACTCCACAGAGAGGAACGTGCTTAGAACGGTTCCTAGAACTGCTTGGACAATGTCGATAAAAATTACACAACCAACAGTATTTTATCGATAGAGACTTTTAGATCTCTTGTTCAAACCCCATTGCCCTGGAGATAAACAGAGAACTGAATTGCTTGGACTGCGTTGATAGAAATTGGGCAACCACACACTCACACACACACACACACACACACACACACACATGGATGAAATAAGGGAATATGGCATGTCCACAGAACGGTGCTCTCTTTTTGTGCCTCTCCTTGCTCAGGGTCCTTCATTAAGCCTGTAGAGGTGTTCAAAGCCCACTGCCCTGGAGATAAACAGAGAACTAAGCAGAGCCAGGAGCAGACAGACAGACTGGTCTGATAGCAGCTTCAGACCCATCACCCACAGTCTGTGGCCATTGTGACTTGACTGCAGACCTCCAGTGACATTTGCATAATGATCAGATAGCGACACCTCCCTTTGAATTCTATCAAAGGAGCAGAAAAGGCAGGGTAATGACAAGCATAATTACTCAATTTACAGAGGGAGGGGCGCTAATGGCAGCGAAAAAGGGGGAATAAAAGGCATTTAGAAAAAATAGCTTGACCCACCTAATAAATAACAGCAGTTAATTTAAACACAGGGGTTGTTAGGGGACCAATTACTGTTTTATATGTTTTAGTTATACTACATTTAGTGTCTCTTTACACTTGGGTTGTATAAAATCAGTTCAGGGCTGGAGTCAGTTTTCCAGCTATCGACTTGTCGCTTTACTTTATGAAGTGTTTGCTTTATGTTAAACTGATTAGCCCATCTAAGGCATGATGATGACTTCTGGTTTTCTGATTGCTAAAATCTTTTAAAGCCACCTTATGCTCAATAACTACTGTTTTTTTGGGGTTTTTTTTTTTTTACATAGACAATCCTTTTATTATCCTCAGAATCCTAATCCAGTCACAGTTCAGTTCCTCCCAAGATAAGCACTAAAAAAGATTCTTCTGCTGCTGGTTACCTGCGCTGTAAAGAGTCTGTCAGATCCTGTTGACAGAAACTTAAAAACTACTCTTTATGTCTTTGAGAGGCTTGTTTGAATGGTCTTGGGTGACAAGTCTCCACTGAGAGAACTAAAGAGGTTGGTGTCATGAATGGAGCTCAGGCTTTATGGGAAAGATGAGTGAGAAGAGCAAAGAAGAGCACGCTGGCAGCAGCAGCAGCAGGGGTTACAAAAACAACAAGGATTTTAAGCCCATTTACCACGTCAGCAACACACCCACACACTGCAGGACGCTATAACATCAGCCCACTGATGAAAAAAAGCTCATCTGTTTAACAAGTGAGGTTAAAACATGTTTTATCGATTTTGATTTTTTTTTTTACCCAGTGTCTTACTGAATTCTGGCACAAAAAAATGCCTTAATAAAGAGAATAGAGTTGGGTTTGGAGTTGAAGAGATCTCACACAGAGGTGTTTTATTTCACCATGTATTTCAACCTGTTATGAAACGGAATGAAATATATTTGAGGTGATCACTGTTAAGCCATTTTTTGCTTACGTAACAAATCGTGTCATGTTAAGTCATGTTTTAGACTGAAAAGAGGAAGAATTTTCATAGAAGTGACAGATTCTAGTAACTAAACACCAGATATCACCACTAATTTGCGTCTCTTTCTTTCTTTCTTTCTTTCTTTCTTTCTTTCTTTCTTTCTTTCTTTCCTTCTTTCCTTCTTTCCTTCTTTCTTTGTCTTTCTTTTTCTCTCTAATTTACAGACTCTCTGTGTTTTCTCTCTGTATGACAGATGCTCAAATACTGTGAGTCAAACTGAAAATTCCCCGCTCAGTTCACAGTACCTTATGATGTTGTCTTAAATGTCAGAGTTTGTCCCGATACACTTTTTTTTAACTTGGCCCTCATCAAGGTAGAAAATGGCCTATTTCAAGTGGGGGCATGTCAACACACTCCCTCTCCGAGTGTGTGATGTTGGTTTCAGAGTACACTTCTGTTGTCATCTTCAGGGTTAGCACTGAGCACTCACTTTACCGTGTGATGTCATGGAACTGGAATGTCATCACATGACAACAGAACAGAGATTGTGTTCCATGGACACAAGTGACAACTGCTGATGCCCTGTATTTAGCTCTTTAATGCATCCAAGCCCAGTTTTCTTAAGCTCAGGTTGGACAGTTGATGCTACTAGTTGTCTTAGGATCTGGAAAAGGTTAGTCCAAACTGTGTGTGTGTGTGTGTGTGTGTGCGCACGTGTGTTCCGTGTTTGTGGTTAACATATGTAAGAGTGTTTTGAGTTACGGTGTCTGGCACTCTATGCTTGTTTTCATTCCTCATTAATAGACGTTGGCCGAATGACAACCATTGCAGGGGCACTGAATTTCACTGCTACATCCAAACAGCTTATGCCATGACTGTGCACTGGCCAGTGGAGCACAAGGAGAACACTAGAAATCAATTTCAGGCAATTCCAAAAGAGTACCTATAGATTCCATTGAACCTATTTACTTTGCAATAACATATTTGTAAGGCTGTTGAACATTCGTAAAAATGTTGGCTTGAAATTTTTTTCAAAATGTTTTTTGTTTTGTTTTTCTGAGCATTTGTAGTATATCCCAGTACAATTTTTACTAGACATTCTAGACATATAAAAACATGGCTGAAAAAGTACAGCAAAGAATTCATTATCTCTAATTAGCGTAATTTCAAATTATGGCGACTCTTTGATGTTAAGAGCAATAATTAGACAGAGGCACCCCACTGACCGGACAATGGCCACTAACAGGGAGGGTATGGGGAGATCACCTTATCGAAGGATTATATCTAAGAGGTCTGGAAGAGGAGTGTAGTCCTTTAAAACTCAGATCTTTCTTTTCCTGCTTTATACATTGGGTTAGCAGCAGCTTTAGAAGTGAGCCAGGTCCTTGAAGTGTTAGGCAGGATTAACCAAGAGCACAGAAGTAATGTTTTGGAGGGGGCATACCAATTTAAAACTCTATGACTTAATCGTTCTAGATATAGATCATTTTTGGCTAAATTTTGGACCAGAGCCCTGATCCTTTTCAGTGGTGTGCTGGATGGACCTTTGGGACAGCAAGTAGGGACAATGTTTATATTCCACCTGTGTGAATCAGAACATAGAGGGGGAAAGGATGCAATTATAGTTTTTTTACACTGCTACACAAGGATGTGTTTTTACAGTGTCTTTACACTGAACTGGGAGAATTGTGTGTGTGTATGTGTGTGTGGATGGGGGGCAAGGTATTAAGCATATAAGTCATCCTCATATTCTTGTTCCATGCAGTATCTCCAGAACCTCATTCATTCCTTGTGTTTCTCACACTGTGGGTTACAGCTAGGTATCGGTCAGCATCTCTAGACATTTACGGATTTATACTTCACATGTCTCTCCATTACAGACAGTGATAAAGAATCTCTGGGGTTGTAACATGTTACCCAGATTTACCAAGTCTTTCAGATCTCTAAACAGGTTTGACAATGCAGTCAGCCAGTGCTGTGCACTTGCAGTAGCCTTCAATGCAGTAACACTCACAACTAAATGCTTATTCATTTTCTATAATTTATTATATTTAATTGTTTTACCACTAAATCCATGTAGTAACATAGAGATATCACTGATGGTCTTACAGTTCAAGGTCTATGACCCAGAACCACTTAAAAGGTTCAACAGAGGAGACACTTTTTGAAGGAATATTTATATTCTTTTCTAGAGAACTTCATTAATGCAAATGTGTCAGTGCTAAACAAACACTGGTACATTTACTGTGAATGCCTCCCACTCAAAATGTATTCCAAACAAAGTATTCAACAGTCCAAAAGACCAGACACACAGCCAAAGCTATGACAGCCTGGTGCTGTCCAACACATGGACGGTCTCAGCAGGGTTTCTTGTAGTGTGTAAAGCTACTACAGAGTGTGTTTTGACAAAAGCCATGGATAAAGGATGATCTACCCACAGTTCACTAATGTGGGAACAAAGCCATTTCCTCCAAGGGATTGTCAAAATACATTCAAGTGGGAGACAGAGCGGAGATCTGTTACACTGTTGTGGGTTTAGACTTTCCAGTCGCACAGACGTGAAGACAAGCTCAAACTGGGGATTTACTGGGTAGCGTTCTAGTCTGTTAATCCCAGTCTCTCTAGGCTCTTCCTAGCTGAAAAACTTTGTCCTGTACAAAGTAGCTACAGGTGCACAGTTTTTCCTGTTTGAAAGTATTTTTATATATTAGCCATGAGTCAGTAAATGTATGAGTTAATCAACACTGTGTTGTCCTGATAGTAATCTCATAATCTATTTTTGTTTTGCCAAATTTTTTATTTTAGTATTTCAGTAGTACTGAAAAATAAACATTTCAGAGAACAGGCAGAAACGTTTTTGTTGTTGTTGTCAAATAGAGCACTGCATTGAAAAGCCTCTTTTTAATCATGTAAGAAATCAACAGTTCATTAAACTTTTTTCAAAACAAATATTTGACACGTTCCGGTCTGCTGGGTCATATGTGACATCGCCAAAGCCCACTTGAGCATGTGTCCACCATAATGAGAAACATGCTGAAATATGTTTGACGTACAGTAGCCGAGAGCTGGCTAAATCTTTTCACATGTGCACAGATGGAGGTTGTAACAACAGAGCCTGGCAAAATGTTCTGTATAAATTCATCCATATGGACATTCGACTGAGGCCAGGGTCTCATGCAGTTATCAGCCCATAGACAACAGGCTTTTATGGGCACAGTATGTAGGCTGATGAAACCCAGTCAGGTCATGCCAATAGATAGACATTATCCTCAGCTATCAAATTTACGCTTCATCTTTTTACAGCACTGTGTCGAGATGCCTGTCTGCCCCTGCTCCCTGTGCGACGAGAGGAGTGAGATCTCTCCCTGTCATCATATTGTGTTCTTCAATGTTTAACTTCCTCAGGAGATCGGGCTGTGATATCAGATAGGTGCCCGGTAATTCCCTCTGATCGGCGAAGGCAGATGTGAATGACCAGATGGGGTAGACAAGGGAATCGGTGCCGTCTCACTCTCAGGTTGTGGTAGCAGACAGGCGCTCCTGAGCGAAGTGGTGTCGGTTTTCATACAGGCTGTCGGGATGGGTATAAAGCATAGTTATGGGCTATGGGAGCATCAGGTTGATTCAGCCACTGTTTTTAATCTGACTGATGAGTATGATGTACTGACTGTATTGTGACTGCACCGTCGCTACTGTAAGTTAAGCTCACCCTTAAGACCTTAAAGTCTTAAAGTCTGGAGTCTCTGTCACATATTAAAGGAAACATTTAATAAACTATGAATTTAAACCTGAGCTTTGTATTACTATGTCTGTTCATCCAGTGCTTGACCTTGCGCTGGAATTGGAAACGTGGTTTGACTGACCGTTCCAACCATGGGAATACAATTGCTCCTTCTTCCCCACTTCACAGTGATAGCCAAACAACACAAGTCACAACTAATAACTAGTCTAATAACTTATCTGTACTTTATAGATCATTATTGAGTAATAAAAAGTACAATAAAACCTCACTTCTGTGTTCATAAACATTAAAGAACATGTACATACAGTTTCAACTTAGAGGACCAAACTTAAAAATCTATTTAAAGTTACTTTTAGCAATATGTCAACTTCTATTCCTACTGCAAATTCTGAATTAGCTTCAGTGCTTTTGTTACTCGGATGACCTCTTCAAAACAATTAAAAAAATAATCTTCCATTGCAGTCATAAACATATTTATGAATTATTTTGAAGATCTGTAGAGTCAGTGATACTCCGTTTGATCATTATTACCTGGAGTTGAATCCAAACTCTATCTGTGCGTATTGCTCCTGGGAGATAAATCTCGCCTTGAGTAACTATAGCTTGAACAAAGTGCATCTGTTCTGCTGTGAGGCCTACCTGGCTGGCCTTGTCCCTCTTTATCAGTAGAAAGCATCACCTGCTGATGGCTAATGGAGGCAAAGTTTCACACCTTAGTGGCTGCAACTTTATACTCCAGTGATTCATCACAGCAGTCCATGAGTGACTTCTCCCCCTCAGGGCTAAGGGCTCCAGCGCACGTCTCCTCGTCTCCGCGGGCAACACGATCCTGACAGAGCCATCAGCCCCTCTACAATCACCTCCAACACTACTCACTCCCTGTCACAAAAAAAAGAAAAAACACAAAAGATAACTGACTGACTGGTAAAAATGCTTCAGTGTGGTGTTTAACCGTGTTTACCATGGATGGAAAAGGAAAAGTGACAAACCAAATATTAATGTATATAATTTATAATCATTCTATAATGCCACTAACGTAGAGACCGAGGTATTATAAGATAGGCGGCAAGGCTCTGGTTTTTACAATCAGACGATATAACGATATGATAAGATTTAGAGCATGTATGTAATCCAAAATGTCGCATTTTGGACAGACCTTTGCTCTTACCTGGTATTGTGATAAAGAGATCGGATGACAAGTAGTCAGAGGAGACTGATACTTCCCTCTCCTGTCATGAGAAACAGGATTAGGATGATCCAGTCCTGAAACTCTTGAACAAAACTGAGAGAGACTCCCATAATTACGGCACCCTGGTAGTTTTTGGAGGGTGACCCTTGCGAGATTGAAACCTCTTATTATAGCCTTAGCTTTCAGTGAGTCACCAAGAGCTCCGGGACCCCCCTTCTCCGGGGCAATCCAGCTGATCCCTGTCCCTAGGCTTGACCACCTACAGCAGGGGAGGGAGGACTGAAAGAGGGGTCCAGGCGGGAACTAGAAGGGTTTGGGGGGGGGGGGGTTGCTTGAGCCTGGGGCCCCGGTAGCAAGGCCCCTCTCTCTATCACTCAGTGGTGTTTCAGTAATGGAGTGCCTTGGGCAAATGGAGGGCAGCGATGCATGAGCCTGGCATCTTTGTCATGATCACTTCCATCTGTAGAGGATTTACTGATCACTGATCGCATGATACCTCTGACATTACTCAGCATCAAATACACCAGCCTGACTGCTGGTAGTATTCTTTAACAGGGTATTGGGCAGGGTATTACACACACACACACATATATATATATGTAATATATGTGAGTTCGTGCGTGTATATGTGGGTGTGTCTGCAGAGGGGACAGGACAGCGGTGTTTTCCTGTTCATCATTGCGCAGTTGCGTCTGAGCTGATAAACGTTCAGATGTGCGGACAGAAACAAAATGCATTCCAAAAATGTATGTGGTAATTAAAAAAAATTCAGCGGTTTTAAAATTTGCGAGGTTATAACTAACTGTACATCCGCAGTTAAATCACTGTACCGTGTCTGCGTCACCTTCGATGGCTTATAAGTTATATCACAGTTTCTGCTGTGGATAGTGAGAGATTTTACACCTGATGCGCACATCATATTTACATCAGTAGCTTTTTAAAATACAACGTTGTATGAAGGGGATGATACAGAATTCATCCACCTCTCCAGCCTCATGTAGAAGAGGGCTAAGTAGTTTCGATGCACAATTTGCAACATTCAGAGGGTGCTTAGTTAGACATGTGCATTTTAGACACCGCTATGCAGAGTGTGTCCAGTAGTTTCGGTCGCTTTGTAAGTATGTATAATTGGCATAGTGCTAAGAACGCACGAGGACAGACTGAAAATGGGGGTTTAAGATGGTGGTTTGTGGCTTTTGTATCTCTTGAGACAAAAGTATGTAAATTAATGCGCGGATTCATGTAACATTTTTGTGATGCTGATCTTTTTCCATCCGCTACTCTGTTGTCTAGTCTTTATTGTCTCGCAAGAAATGTTCTTAATTTCAGTTTAAGGCAAACAAATAATAAGTTTTACTCCAACGTCGTATATATAATTGCTGTATTGTGCGAAAACGTATAAACTTGACCTGGGCAAACGTTTCAGTAAAACTGATTTGTTTGTTGTTGCGAGAATGTGGTTCATCAGGACAAATATACTCTTTGTTAGATGAATGCCGTGGTCCCATAGATTATCAGAGGGAAATGTAGTCTGAGCGATAAAATTTGTTCCCAGATCTAGGGTCACAATGTTTTCATCCACGCGCAGCGGGGGATCCCTCGTGTTGCCAGCATCCATTGTGTCTCACCCACTGGCACGGAAATCTTGTCAATTTTGGTTTGCCCAAGACAACAGAGCGTCGGACCACATTCAATTATGAGCCAGTTATGAGGTGTGGCCTTTTATTTACTTGCTTTGATTTCGAACGAACCGCAGATTGTTCCTAAATACAACATGAGGTGGCAACCTATCCGCTTGACCGTTTCCATGGGAGAGCTGTTTGTTTTTTTCTACACTGATGCGGGAACAACATTGCTCTTGTTTTGCCCCTCAGTGTTGGGACCCCTGTAAGTTCCCAACAAAGCCGTGGTACAAGCAAGTCGTATGTTCAACAGCGTACAAAATTCGGTGCCGCTCACAGTTCACAGACAGGCTAAAACTAAAGGGGAATAATTTGGCATTGTCACGTGGAACGAAAACGTATGAGCTTCCTTTATGAAACGTCCTGAGTATGAATGGAAGCAGCTGCGATATTATTAACGTGAAATGATACAGTTATGACGTATGAAAGAGACCAAAAATGTACACCATTAAATAAGCTGAATATAAATAAAACTGTCCAGACTAAAAGCTGAACTCTTGAACTTTGTAGAAATAAAGCTGTGTGGATTTACTGAAACCGGGAATATTCAAAGTGACAAGCGGAAAATGTCTCAGTCTCACCTACTGTTTTCATGTCGTTGAGACAAGACACTCGAGTTAATAGCCTTCAAAAATGGAGCCGCTTGTTCTTACAAAAGCAAACCGCACACTTATGCATCACTAATTAGAAAATCGCTCAAAACATTCAGAGATTCCTAAAAGTACTCTGTTTGGCAAATAAATAAGTTTTACAACGCGTGTTCATCAAGGGCACCTCTGGTAATGAGAGTTTAGAAGTGTTTAACGTCCCTGGCTGAACATTTGCAAAGTGCAATTAGAGGAGCGAGCAGCGGGAGCGCGGATTAATTCAAACGCTCGATTAACTTTGAAATTCTCCATATAAATAATTGTCAGGGTAAATTATCTGCAGAAGATGACATATTTGTTAGAAATGGACAGTGTACTTTTAGAGTGTAAAGGGAATTTCAAGATGGTATTTTCACCATGTTACCTTCTGCGAAAGGAATAAATACGGCGAGATGAATAAATACACAAATACATATGTCAGATTACAATTTAAATGGACAAACAAATAAATAACTATAAATGCTATGCCTTTTATTATTTACTGAACGTGCAATGGTAGAAACGTCCAAATCCTATTTATTTGCAACGAGAAACAACAACTGTTACAGCCCTCGGGTATTTTTATTTTCGAAAAATTAAAAGACTGCATATTTGCCCTTGGCGCAATAAAATAGCAAAAGACAACGTCTGAACAAAAAAAGACGTTAGGTCTTTGTTCTTCTCTCTCGCCGCCTGCTGATGGACGGTCAACTTGAAGAACAATGTCGGATTAATGCTTATAGAACTGAGGGGATTTAATTGGTTTGTATAAAGAGAAAATGAGGGGTTAAATTTGTCCACCTCACTTGACATTTGTACATCTCACCCCAAAAAGGTTCATTCACTGTGGATTTATGTGAACATTGTTTATTTGAACACATGGAACAACTGATTTAAATAGAAACAAAATATGTACATTGTGTCTACAAATGACTGTACTGCTTTGCTAAGGCAATTTTAATAAAAGACAACTTAGTATTTCTCACTTCACTGAACTCAACAGTGATGTTAACTTGATGTAAAAATATAAATCTTTGGTTTCTGAATTAAACGAAATGGTTATCAGAACAAACACTGACAGGATCTATGTACATAAATTGCTCCGAGGAACAGAACAGTTTCAAACTTGAACGTCAACTTGGCAGTGCAACTGTTTACCGTTACAGAAAGTGTATCAAAATTAATGATAAGAGAAAAACCGTTGTGGAACAAGCAGTCTGTCCAAATGCACTCACAGAGTACAATGCACGTTGATGACCGAAATCTAAACTTCTGTTCCCTCACGACTGTATATCAAATTGTTAACACTGAACTGATTTGAAAGGGCATTGTTAAGACCACCATTGATCGAACCTGATGTATAATAGTTCAGTCGGTTGGGGGTGAGATGACTGGCATCAGTCAGTGGTGCGATTTGCGATGGTGAATAGGAGCCAAGTCCAGACAAGTTCTCTCTGTTATGACTTAATTCTCCGAGAAGCCCAGAGCCGATATCTCTACCTCGGACTCCAGTGCCACCAGACATTACAGAATTCATGTTGGTGACAAAGCTGTTGAAACATGGACTGTGTTCCACAGATGGCGACGGAGATGACTTCGGTTCGCTCGAGCTCGGAGAGTTCTGCAAACTCTGTGGTGATGTACTCATGAGACTTGCTGTGTCCGACAACTTCAGCGCGCTGGTGTCTTCAGATTTGACTGACACGTTAGAGCTGGCGCCATCCGCCCTCCTCTTTCTCTTTCTTCTGAAGTTCCCGTTGTCGAACATTTTTTCACAGTTTGGATCCAATGTCCAATAATTCCCTTTCCCTGTTACAAAAAGTACAGCCACTTAATTACAACGCAATACATATATTTAGCAGCCTCATAAGGCTAGCAAGCAAAATTGTGTAACTTGGCACTTGTCACTAAACACAACTCCAGAGCCTTTCCGAATTCGCATAATATGCTATTTTCTAGGTAAGCACATAAGCCAAAATAAACTACAAAACACAAAACTTTAGTATGTTTGGTATAAGATAAGTCGTACTTACCAGGGTCATCTTCGTCCCGTGCAACTTTCTTGAAGCAGTCATTTAAGGACAAGTTGTGTCGAATTGAGTTTTGCCACCCAGCTTTGCTTTTCTTATAGAAAGGGAAATTTTCGGCCACATACTGGTAAATTTGGCTGAGTGTAAGCTTCTTGTCTTGCGCATTCTGAATAGCCATAGCAATTAAAGCCGAGTAGGAATAAGGTGGTCGGACCATTTTGAATAGTTCTTGCTGGCTTGAGATGGACAACCAACCGAGGTCAGCTCCTCCAAACCCTGTTGGAGGAGGCAAAAATTGTCGCTGGTTTGCTCCATATCCCGACTGAATGTAGGACGCTCCATTAGTGCCTGGCAAATAGGGTGACGGGTTAATGCCGGGGCTGTTGAGCCATAGATATGGGTTTGCGGTCGCTGAGGTGTAATCACCCAGTCCGTAACTTGGCGGATGAGCAGGCGGCCTTTGCGAATGGTGGTGCAGGTTTTGCTGGTACATGCTGAAATTATCGCAGTACACGGTCATGTCCAAGATTTCTTGCGCGCTGTGGTGTTGAAGCGGACTGGTTTGCTGGTTAGATGGCTGCTGTCCATAAGCGTTCATAATCCGTTCTCCCTCTATAAACATCAAGAGAGTCGGTTTCCGGAGACCAGCACCTAATTTGTCTATTCCTGGTTACTTCTCCACGAAGACTGCGCGGTGAGACTTAGGAGGGGAATTTAAGTAGTGCACCTAGGGGCAGAGCAGGTAGCTTAGAGAATAAATTCTTGGGTGAGAACCCCTCCCACCGTCACGCTTCAACCAAACTGTCTTTAGGTTCAGCATCCCACTGACGAATTAGATAAATTGTATTTACATGCAGCATCAAATCTTCATAAAAGTTTTAAGAGGTCTATTTAATTTTTCTTCCACCAGACATATATCAAATGCACTGTAAAGTGCAGTTTAATTGCATAATATAATACTGGATAAATATAATTCAAGGCTATATTGAGCAAATCAAAACAACTGCTTTTGGTAGTGAAACCACAAGTAATTGGTGCATGAACACGTTTAAGAAATGTGTTAATGCCCGCATGCAATTGTATGAACATGCTGAGCGTACAAACGGTTTTACAATTTAATAATTTTCAATCTAGCAATTGGCTTTGAAAATCCGCTGATCATCATTCTGTATAAGTTAAATATAGTTTTGAAGTTTGAAACAGAATTCAGCAAGTCACGTGTACTTGCCGTGTTTAACAACGTGCAAAATAAATAATAATAGCAACATATGAGATAAAAATTGCATAATTTACGAAAAATAGTTGTGTTGATGTCTGCAGAATCGAATTATGGCAGTTCACTGTGTTATTTAGTACAGTCTATACAGGTTGTCACATTTCCTTATACCAAACCCTCAACAGGATATAAAATAATGCGTTTTTTAAATTAGTGGTATTCTTCAATGATACCATGTAATATTATATTCGATCTATTTTCGAAATATAAACTGTTGCCTGCTTTCTGAAATAGTTTTCTATATTTATTTATTTATTTATTTATTTATGGTTACTTTACTCTCTCCAGAAGTCCATAGTTTGACATGAAGTATCAAACATTTTTCCCGTGAAAGAAAAAATCAAGCGAGGATGGTTCTCCGTTTTTTTTATTTAAACGTGGAAATCTTTTCATTGTTTTATATGTGTATTTATGCGAGCTCCCAGCCGCCTTTAGTGTCAGAGATGCCGCGTTAATCGTACTATGAACACAGTTAAAAGCGATGAGAGGTAAACCAATGGGCAGAAATTAAATTATCAATACTATCAAAGAATCACACTATGAACACAGTTAAACGTGAGGAGAGGTCATTCAAAGGCATAAAACAAATGATCAAACTAACGAGACACTAGATAATACGACTAGGCCCTAGTGAGGGTCAAAGGGCAGGAGACAGAGGACAGACTTATGGGACAGATAGAATAGTAAAGTCCGGTCTTGTTCGCAAGCACGGGTGTGACGTGACATTTGGAGCTGATGGGTTCCCAGGTCTCTGTCAAACCATCGCTGTTTGCGAAACAGTACTCAGCACAACACGATAGTGAACGGATCAGGCTGTTTGACCATGAACCGGGCCGGGTTTAGCTTTTGCTTACAAATAAGACTGAGGCACCCCTGAATTTTATTGTGCCCCATGCAAAACTACCTATGCTGTGGGAAGGCAAAGATGCACAGGTTTTCTCTCTCTCAGCATGCCGCCCTTTCTTACGCTATTAGACAAATCCGTGGATGAGGCGAAAAGTGTTAAAATGTGTCGTACGGTCTCCTCGACTGTCAAGTTGGGACATGCAAAGACATGTATTCTCCGATACGCTCCATACGATGGCTTACGAAAGTTATAGAGGGGTAAACATTTTTAATACCAAAAGCAAGAAATAAAGGACTTCAAAACAATAAAAGTATTATTTTTATCCATATTTTCACGAATAAGTCTATATGAAAGCAAAGTAAAACTGAATTAAAAATAAATAAATTAAATTATACAGACAAGCCACAACAAACCCCCTGGAAAAATCACATGGAACCGCGTTCAAACTCAAGATCAAATAAAAGATTAGTAGACAGCTTTTTTTACTTTTAAAAAAATCATTAATTTTTTTCTGTTGAATTCCTGCATAATAATCAAATCAAATGTTTGCGGAAAACTTGAGAGATGAAAAATGCGTAAATCCCTAAATGTTTTCTAAGCGATCACTGCATTTCCCCTCACGCAGAGAGACTGTGCTGTCCCCTGCTGGCTTTAAGAGGATATACACACACACACACACACACACACGCATACATGCACATATGCACACACATTATTTTTCATACTTAAACTATATATGTCAATATATTTTCTCCAACATGATTTTAATGTTCATTCATAATAGACAAATATTTTGACGGAAATGCATAAACAGATAAACAGTAAGACGTCAGCGCTTCAGGCAGAGAATGATCACATGCTGTCATAGGCAAGGCCAAATTCCACCTTGCAAGAGAAAACTAAATCATGTAGCTCTGACATACTTTTTCCTCTTAACTAATAAGCTAAAAATTCCTCATGTCCATGACCTGGCTGTAATCAAGTGGCTCTCAGGCGCTACCTGACCGAGGCTACACCCCGGCAGCCACTGCATCAGACGGAAAATAGCCTCTTAGCCGTGCACTGACACAGCCTATTGAGCGTATGGCTCCGTAAGGCTAATTACTGCTGACTTTCCGAGCACAGTTCAAATTACTCTCTGGAGAAATTCGACGGTCACGTGATCAGAAACGTACGGCAAAAGAGACGTTTGTCTGAAGAGAGTAAGAGTCGAAGAATTAAAGTGAGTGAATGAATTGATTATTAATCAGTGAGTAAACCATTAATTGAAGAAACGATAACATTACTTACATTCAGCTTTAACAACACAATACAAGAAGTATATCTATGAACAAAATAGCTAAACATCTCGCTTAGACGGAGCAAAATTGACAGAACACACTCTCTGTTTTCCCCAGCAACGTTCCTGCTGAGCATTCTCATGTGTCTGGCTTTACGTGTGTTACTGGTGTCAAGGAGACACAGAAATGACTTAATCCTCCTCAGTTGTTTGGTGTGTGTGTGTGGGAGGGGGCGGTGACACAGTGCTGACATTAAGAAAATGACTTGCAAATTTTTAAACAAATTTAAGGTGCTGCACCGCCATAAGGGCAGTGAGATACTATGCCAGTATTTTCTGTTATCTTTTGCCGCACTTTCAGTTAACCACAGAACCAATATGTGCGCGTCTATGTGCGCGCGCGTGTGTGTGTGTTATGTAGGGGTCAGCAGGCCTAAGGGAAGGTCTTCTTAGTAAGTCTGCAAGTAGAGAAGGGAGGGCAGGGCTGTCAGTAGTATTGTAGAATGGATCATAACGTGGCTACTGCTTCTGTGAAGAGCGCCTAATGAAAGGCGTCAGATAAAATGATCACGAAAATCCTGTGAAGTATAAAACCCTAAATTTATGTATATAGTCTATTAGCAGTCTATTTATGTATATAAGTCTTTCTGAACTGTCTTAATCCATCTGGCTGCGTATGATTTATACTAATCAGGACATATTATCTCAGATTAATTCGATTAAAACAAACGCTTGACAAGAAAATTATGCAGTGAACAAAATAAGAATAGAGAAATAATTATATATTTCATTGTCGTATTAATGAATACACCGGCATAAAAAGACTTTCATTAATTTGTTATTCATTTTCAATTTCAGGAGTGCACAGCGTCTAAGAAAACGACCAGGAATTTATTTTAAATCCTTCTTCTCAATATGTTCTCAGAAACCATTGTTCTTGTCTCCCTCTAGTGGCATATAGAACAAACTGCTAAATCGCTCAAGGAGACAGTGCAGTTAGGCGAGAGAGAGCCTATTGAGTGTTACTCTTGCGTGTCTGGATACTGAATCCTCTCATTCAGTCAGAGTTGCAGTGTCTGATTACTTCTGCTACCCTGAACACACAAACAAAGCCCAGTTGTCCTTGGTGTCAAATCAGTATATCAGTGCAACTCAGTCACTGTAGGTTCAGTCTCTAGACATCAGATTATCTTTCTAAATCCAAGAGTAACTCAGCCTTTTTTCACACATCACAGCTTTGCACTTAGTTCTGAATTACTGCTTCTACCGCATTTTGTTTTTTCTCTGACTGCTCATACTAATTTCTTAAAGACCTATGCCTGATTTCAGTGTAAACCGACTTCCATCCTGATATGCACAACAACAAATTATATCATGTCTGTCTAGATGGTAGTGTCCACGAACCCATTACAGATGATAGTAGGAGGGACGCTGTCACATTCATCCAGTTTACAGTGTCCAGTTTAGCCAGTATGAAATTCATCAGTTTATGGTGGTAAGAAAAAACAAGATTAGAGTGTTTTTTTTCTCAGAGTTGTCACAAGTACCACTGACTATCCTTCATGATTTCTATGCACAGCCCTACAAATGCACAGTTATGTTGGGAATCATTTGAGTCACAGAGAGATAAGTTACTTCGGCCACAGTATTGAACAGCTCCAGTGTTTCACATTCAGCTCCCCTTGTTAGAAACCAGATTTAGTACCCCTGACAGCCTAACGCTGGGCTGGATGACAGAGTCTTCAACTCACAGATCAGTGTCACTCCACACTGCACACAATCAGAAAGAACGTTTTCAGAACTGCCACTTCAGCAAGGGGTGCTGTAATAGGATGTCAAAATTCCTGGACCAGCCATAGCACAAAGAGCAGACAGAGAATAGGAAGAGAGGGGAAACTAGTGTATTGAATTCTGGTCACATCTGCAGGCAGTTCCCAGAGGAGTGACTCATAAAAGCTCAGCTCACTAAAGAAGAGGGAACATTCTCAAGCTTCACTCTAAACCATCACTGCCCCCCAACCCACACTGTGGAGGTGAACAACAACCAAGCTGTTAGCCCAGGGAAACCCAGGGACATCCTCTCTGTTCTGTCAGACTTCAGAGAAAACGACTCCACACTGTCACCAACTGGCCAAATCCACAGCTTGAGCATTTCCTTACCTGCTTCCCCTTCATAAATGACTCTGTTGGCACTTCATATGCCTTTGGTCTCTGTGTTTCATGTCCTATCACAAACCAACACACACACACACACACACAGAGTGAGACAGTACCACTTAAAAATATGGTCCAAAACATTGCATGTTTTAACAGGCATAGTGTTTCAGCATTTGTCCTCCTCAGCATTAAAAGTCTAATTCTCACAGTGTGGTTTCAGTTCCAGCGTTTCCAAGCTCTGGCCATAATACCAAGGCAGAAGTTGTAAAGTTGTTAAAGGTAAAAATGTGAGATGTTTCCTGTGGAGAGGTCTTCTCTTGTTTTGTAAGTGTTAATGAGAAATAATGTCCTCAGACCAACTAATCCAAATAAGAAAAGTCTAAATCTTATGGCATGATTTCCATTTCTGTTGTTCTTTAAATGGGTCATGAAAAACAGGACTTTTCATGAATGTCTTGGATTAGAAGAGCCTGTGGAGTGAGTTGAACTCAAACACCCAGGGACTGTTAGCAGACTGCTAATTATTACACAGCCGGAAATCTGGAAATCTTTTTAACAGGCTAAACTATTGCTAAATTCCCCTACAAGGAAACATTTCAAACTGACTGAAATTAATACAAAAGAGACAGCATAATCTAAAATTGTTATTAGCCCCTAAGAAGCAAATGAGGAAGAAAGGAAGAGATGGGGAGGGGGAGAGAGAGAGAGAGAGAGAGAGAGAGAGAGCGCATCACAAGCACAAAGAGTGCCCAAGGCGAGCTTTTTCTGTTGGGGTCAGTCAGATAATTTGGTAAATAATAAATCATTAGGAATGCAGTTTTTAACTTTTACTTGCAACAATGTTCATGCTAATGTTTCATTTCATTACTCACAATAACAATAATAAGTAAATGAATATATCACCCAGTATTTTCAACAGCTGCACTTGTCATGCACTTGTGACCTGCGATGCATGTGGAGCTGCTGACTGCCTCTCTTCACCAGACCATGGAGTACTGTTAAAAGAAGCCCTAATGCATACACAGGTTCAGACTGATCTCCCCAGACCGAGCAGTTTTGCTCAATTTAGCAATATGGAGATACATCACACTGTAGGATTAGTAAATTAATCAACTAACCTGGGCCAAATGTTTGTGCAGGAAAATTGCAGCTAAGTGATATTTCTACTGGACTATCTTGACTCTTGCCTCAAATTACATGACTAACATCCTGCTTTGTAAACCCCCCCCCCCCACCCTTGACTACGCCTAGCTGTCTGTATGCAGCCAATTAATGAAATGAACGGATGCAGCTCTATTTCATCTACCACAATCACTGTGATACAAAACAATTTTTAATACAATCACCTACTTATATCACTCAACCACAGTAAACATCAGCAATGCAACAGGTAGCCTGCTGAACAGGAAATTCTTGATATTTAGTTTCAAAGACGTCATATATCTTCTGTTTATACTTTTAAATTTGTTCACTCAGCATGAATAGTTTATGTCTTTTTCCCTGGTGTCTCTAGCTATAACTGGCTAATGTAGCCCGAGCAATAAGATGGATGTGTGGGCACTGGGTGAACAGGCCTGACAAGAGAGCTGATTCAGTTGAATTAACCTTATTGCTGACTGTTTTTAATCTTTGATCCAGTTTTGTTCACAATTAAATTCATGGAATTGTCATATGTGCATATATGCATCTTCACTATATTTGAAGACAGATATTGTTTGAAGACAGATTGATATTCCTTTTTAAAAGGTTTTATAACCAGTGTCAGAGGTCTGATATCAATAGTTTTGTTTATTTATTTTAATTTTATATATATATATATATCGAGAAAAATGGTTTAACTGAGAAAATCACCATATGGTTGCAATGATTCGACTGTGTTCCTATGAGCAACATCACCTACACAGATCACTTATTTTAGGTTATGTAACACACAGTAATATGGGATTAAACAATTGTTAACCAATATTACAGCCAAAGCCATCACAGAGCTGAATAAATAAGGCTTTTTATGCTGAGACATAACATACATATCCAGACATTTGGCTTTAAAGAGCAGCAGCATGCTCAGCATGTGCACTCTCTCTCTCATGCACACTACTCTCAGCATCCATCAGAGGGATATGGGTTTTGTTTGTTTTTATGTAAAAATTGTGTATATGAAAAAGCAAACTTGTAATGTGATAAGTAGGTGGGTCACATTTTCTGTGCCTTATATGCTTAAATATTGTTAAAATAGTCTAATGTGTTGAATGAATTGAGTAGGACCAGTGAGATTTCATACAACAGAAGAGACCATTTCAAACATGAGCAGTGGATATTTGAACAGGGGACAAAGTTTTGAGAACGAGTAGGATAAATTCATTGCAAAGGGAGGGGAATACGTGTATGGAAACTCACTTTCTTGCTTGGTCAAACCCTTGGCACTAATTTCCTTCCACATTCATCATGTCTCCACTGACTGAAGCTTCAGACTGAACCGTTTTCCCTTTATAAAATTCAGCGAACATATTCCTCTGCTGCTTGGAAATTGTAGATTGGCCCTTTTTTTCTTGTCAGTAAGTCAAAACTTTTTTTTTTTTTTTTTGCCAACAAATCTTTTTTTTTTCTGAGCTGTAATAAAAACTGACGTGGGCCAAATCAGTGCATTGCTTTTTTTTCTCCCTCGCTTAATTATTCAACAGCGCTCCTACCCAATCTAAGCCACTATCATTCATTATTTAAGCCCATCGGTTCACAAGTAACCAGCCAAAGCCCCTCACCTCATTAAGCCTCAATTGTTCTTTTCCCTTTATCCTGGGAGTCTAAGGTGCCTGTCTCTCCCCAGTGTGTGCTGACCCTCTTCATATTAAGCCCTTTCAGTCGAAACAATACCATACGTAGCTACCCTGTACTACAGTGGTACTATACTAAGTCAGTTTAACTTTTCTGTATCTGTTTTGAAAACACTGGATTACATTTTGATAAGTTCAGTTTAACTTGAGCAAGACCTCAGACAAGAAGAATTCACACATATTGTCTAAATGTAACAAATATCAACACGTTCAGGCCTCGCAAATTTCTTCAGCTGTCTTTTGTGCACCATGTACCCGAGTAAAGAGGCGTACAGTATTCTGAATTCCCCAAATTTAAACATTTTCGCTCCTTTTGAAACTACCAGTTATCCGCGTTGTTGAATCTCCATCTAGCCAGCATCAGACAATAAGTAGTCTTAGCCTTGGCTAATGTATCTTCTACTATGCCTGAGCACAGCAACTGTGTCCTTTTCTACACAGCCTTGTCTAGCACTGTACCAGAACTGAGTGTTGTATATTAATGACACAGACGGAGGGATCCAACCCTCAGCCAGTCCTGAAGGGATGATGTTAATTTTGGTTCCTGGAACTTCACAACACAGATGAGCTTGGAATTTGGAAACACCCATGAATAAATCTTACACTTTTAGGTGATGACTTGGCCAGGGCTGGAGGCCACTTGGGCCCCCCGATCCCAAAATATTTTAGTAAGGGGATGGCAAAACTCACTTACACATGATGATGATAGTGTTTTTTTTAATGCATCTACACCAAATTAGCCAAATGTTTAAATGCATTATACTTTTCATTTTACATGTATTATGTGGTCTGTGTGAAGCCATTACAACAGCAAGACAAATACGTCTCACATAACCTTGAAATGCACTGATATACAGTTTGGGGAAGAGAATTAAACTAATGCAGAGCACATGCAGTTCACCTTTATAGTGCATTCCAAGCATTACCCTACAGACAGTGTAGGGACATGTAATAGACTTCACCAACCATCTACTAGAACTACTTATCTCCTATTGCACCGATTACAGAGCCAATGAAATTGACATTGCGCTGCAGGTGAGCCCACCTGTAGGTGACCACTAAAGGATCTCGTGACATGTAGGTTGGTTGATAAATCAAACTTCATCCTCAAAGTGGGGCCAACCAACCTCGCAACTGCATACCTTTATGTGAATATGTTCCTCTGGTCGGTCCATCTCATAACCGTATGACTCTTCAGATCATAGAATTGAATCAATATAATGCAATTACCTATGGGTCTTTTTTTTTTATCAGGAAACAACAGTTATTTTCTCTCATGGTTATCACTGTAAGGTAAAATCATTTATCTGGTGGATTATTGCTAAATCCCATAGATGATTATTGATTTCTCAGTCGAAGAAGGCAAAACAGTTTTGGAAACTCTGAACATTTCCATGCTTCACTCACCCTGTGTTAGGCTGTCACAAGTTTCGTTTAAATTGCTTTAGTAGAAAGACTGGGTAAAAAAAATGGAACAAATTTTGAAAATAAGTTCTCTGGCAAGGCAGCCGAGCTGTGAAAGATATCCAAGATGAAGTCAGTCATTCTTGAAACCAACCAGATGGGGGCAGCATTACACCAATACTAGTAGGGGAAAAAACAACCGCTCAAGCAACACCAAAGTAGGCTACACTCTGTCAGATGATCCAATGGGCAATCAAACACGTGTAGAATTAGGGCCTTTCCACCGTTTCTACTAGGGCAGCATCTAGATTAAAGACATATTCACAATGTGTCATAGGTGTACAATAGAATCTGTAACCCTTACCACTGAATAGTTTGTTTCTGACTGGGTAGACTGTGATGTCACTAAGGCCCTGTTTTACGCTCCGAAAATGACTGATATTGTTTTAAAAAAAAAAAGGCTCAAGAAAATAGATTTACAACACGTTCTGGATTCTGGAGCTGTGAAATTCTTTGTGAGCACTGGAATTGATGTTCAATTTAAGGCGTTCCTGTGAAGCTGTCATTTGTTGCGGCTCGTGGAAGAAGAGGTCATAAGCCGATAGATTTGAAGTTTATTTTAAAAGCTTAAATGTTATTTCCATAGGTGTGATTGAACTGAGAATTTAACACGTAGGAGGGACCCGTGCCAGCTCCTCAGACTTGTGACGGAAGCTGTTATAGTGGAGTTCCGTTATCAGAGCCACAGTTATCAGAGTTCGGCACCACGGGGAGCGTTCAGCACCCGTGTGTCTCTCTCAAATGCCAAAGGCAAAGAATATAAAACTTGTCGCTTCTCCAGCTATTGTATTTTGAGTCTTATCGTATAAATTTTGCTACTTTGTCATTCAATACTAATGTTTCGGCACTACAACCCAAAAGTTGCCAGTTTGCCACACATTGGCCATATTTCGATGTTCTTGAGGATCGCAATTTGTTAGTATGTGGATTCTCTTGACTTGAACTCGTCATGATCAAAACATCTGGGACTACTTTTCAGTCGAATTAACAAATGAAATCAAGTGTGTCAAACGTCTGCCGCAAATATTAAATGCTAGATAACCACGGAATGACCACGAAATTGACGTTAGGCAATTTCTGCCTTAAAAGAATGACGGTGGTGTGCGTAGGCGTCAAAACATTCACACTATTGGCTACTTTTTTGGGTACAATACAAAAACTGGAATGTCCCGGCATTTCAGACAGAAAATAAAGTCAACAATTCTCACCGAAGTGGTGCATTATATTCAAATAGAACCTAATGTCATCGCCCAAAAACGCATAGCCTATGTGCTTAAAGGGGCAATCGGACATTTGTTGACTGAAACTCGACTAATGTCAAATGTCCACTTCGTTGTGTTAGATAATTTGTCAGTTCATTTAATCTTGCCATCCTGTGTGGATTTCTAAATAGACTATCATGTGGGCGGGTCCAGCACGCGAAAAATATTGGTTGGAAATATCAGGATAATGTGTGTATTCAACACTTAATGAAGTCCAGACTCGCTGTCAGCGTGGGCCAGGAAATTTTCGATGCAGATGCATCGCTTTAATATTAACCAGCTGCTGGACTGACCTAAACAACGAGCCTACTCTTTTTTAGTGGAAGGTAATGGATATTTTAATATGTGGGCCACTGCACAGGACTAACGGTAAATGTCTTTTCGGTATAGACCACGTGTGGATTAATGACTTGGAATATCTGATTTTGATTGCATTGCTGCTCTGCCCCCTCCCCATACACCCATCATCTCTTTCTGTGTCAGTCAGAAATACAGTGGTGCGTATCCTAGCAACACCTCTCTGTTGGTTAATTGCAAGTAAAACACCTAAAGTTTATAATAACCTGTAAGTTATGGAATGTACTGCAGCAGGCTGGAATTTATGTGATTTAAACATAAGATATTGTTATCAATTAACAAAAGACAAACAGCGATTGTTATTGCATCCAGTTTTTAGAACAATGTAGTTTTACATTTTTCTGTCCAAATTAATGTGCAGGCTATCAATATGTATAAACAGATTTGTACTTGATAAAAATGGTTTCCCTGTTACAGGCCAGCAGCAAGGGTTCACATGGTCAAAGTTCCAGCCTTGATCACACTAATCAGTGCTAACTCTATCACACAAATACTGCGCTTACAAGAAAGGTCAAAACTGTATAGGCCTATGTTGGCTGTAAACCTTACAGATACTAAAGAAGCAGTTTAATGTCAGTAGCTTCTTTTATATTCGTATATATGCGGGCATTCAAGGCGTGTTGCTATAAATGATTTATAACAAAGCTGTATTAGCATTAGTTAGGCTACATTCGAGCAGGTTAAACTCCTGTGAACTCCACTGCTCTTTATGACCAAAACTCGCCTCTGCCCTAATCGTCACGGGACCTGACTAACATTGTAAGTTTTGAGTGATTTCAACTCACCAGTGGAACTAAGTCGGCATGAATGCACGCGATCTTCTTTCCAGGTCATTTACCAGAACACTCTATGCAATTTTGTTTTAGGCTCCAGGCTTTTCATGAATATTTGGCGCTAAATTCTCATCATGAATGAAAGAATAGGTTAATTAGTTTGCCGCTTGTAGTTTTCAGACACCTTATGTTGGTTAGACATTAGACCTCACTAATAAATTTTAGTGTGATGTTGACATCTCTTTCAAGTTCACTCCTCTCCCCTCTCTTCAAAACACGCGAACTGCTGTTTACCGTGTTCACCCATGTGAAGATCAAAATGTTTAAGACCCTTAGTTATGCATCAAACAGACATCATGGCATTTAATTTAAAATCCTCGTTAGCTTAGTCTACTTATCCAAAACTGGGGCACGTTTTTTTCAGTGCTATGCTTGTGACTGAAAATCTCTCCGAAAGCTTGGTTTGTTGAAAGAATATCGAGATACGTGAAACGAATATAGGTGCTAAATTCAGGATTTCCTTCCGATTAAATATTATCGATGTTCGTCGCCTGTAAGACACCGCTGAAATTTCAAAGGAATAATTACTATTTATGAACATTAATCCTACCGAGCAGTCAGATTATCACACCCTCTACACCCTCTTCATTTGGTTAACCAATAAACATAGACGTTTTTCATTAAGCATGACACAATTGTTTGTGTCATTTTTTAGAAGGATTGCAACGAACTGTAAGATGTCTTATAATGCCTACATTTATTTGCTCACTAAATGGGTCGTCTGAGCCCTTTTCAGTTTGTTTATGGCGCATTTGATGAATGACAGCCTAGGTCTTCATTTGTCTGCTGTGAACAGAGTTGACCTTTACGATCTTTCACACATCATTTGAAGATAAGTGACCCATCCAGTTCACTGTAAGTGTTTTTGTGAATTTTATCCAGTCCCCAACTAAAACGGCTGCTCGTCCGGCACGAAATACATTTTTCTATCCCCTTATATTCTTCTGTATGTGGCCCACAACCAAAAAAGTTCGGCCACCCCAGCTCTAAAGCTACATCTATCATCATGATACTGAAAGTACCACTCATGCTAAGATGTATATATTATATACGTGCTCACGGGGGTGAAGATCATCTACATAGGCTTTAAAACTTCAAGTGTATTGTGAGGCTGCAAAGAGAAATGAGACCGCCTGTCAAACTGAATGTGCGTTCTAGCGGGTGTGGATTTAAACTTACCGGGGGACTCCGCAGCGAGCAGCGGCAAGTTGTTCCGTGAAGGTCTCTAAGTAAGGAAGACATGGGGCTGTTTAGGGATTTGACTAACCAGACATCTGCTGGGCTCAAAGCATACTGCTTCATGCTCCTAAGTGAAGACTCATCGCTGAGATGTCTGTACTTTGAAGTATGGGTTTTAAAGGTTGAAAGACTGCAGGCTTGCTGGGGCAGAGTTACTCCTTCCCCAAGAAGATGTTGCATAAAACTGAACCTTAAATGGTCTTCCTCAACCAGCTTAGTTTGATGGTGCAAACTATGCTGAATGAAAAAATATTGTAATGTGACAGGGAGGCATAGAATTTAGGGGGTCTTGAAAAGGCCTTGCAGTAATCAGTTAACACACGCACGCGCACGCAAGACAGCACATATGCATGCACGCACGCACACACACACGCACAAACACACACAAGAAGAAAAGATGACTACAGTATTCAGGTTCAAAAACACTGAAATTAATGTAATGTATGTAAAAAGGAAAAGAGAGAGAGAGAGAGAGAGAGAGAGAGAGAGAGAGCACATCCCTGCCAGCACTCTGGAGGGCATTAGCGTACTAAACTCTGAATATCCGGTTCTCTTGAGGCCAATCAATATAATTCATGATAACCAGATCCAAGATCAGTTTTCAAGCTCTCATCTTTAGAAGCACTGATTTTAAATTAGTAGGCACAGCTGTGACCTTCCACATAAATACAAACGAGGACAGGAGAAAAAAGTTTAGGGTTACCACAGCAAGGGTTGCCCACACAAGAAACCTTGAACATTCTCTCTCAAAAGGACGTAGCAAAACTGGAAGCTTTTATGATGCATTGCTTTGATTTTGGACTTGGACTTGTACTCGCTTTGATTTTGGAAAAACTTACAGTATACACCACAGTGTATTTTACACTGCTTTATTAGTTACTCTCTGATATCAATTATTAATTTGCAGTGATTCTCATTACACTTAACTGAGAATAATAGTTACATTATGCATAATTCTTGGATTTAATGAGGTGAGGACCTTTGACAATTCAAGAAAAGAGAGCAGAGGAATAGTTAAAGAAAATTACTATTTTGTGGACTCTGTGTGTGTGTGTGTATCCTTATAAATAGGTTATGTATTATTTCTCTCTCTCTCTCTCTCTCTCTCTCTCTCATACACACACACACACACACGCTCACACACTTAGATATGCTTCTCATGCACATACATACTCCCCACTGGCATAGCCATCAGTGAGATAGACAGATAGAGAAAGAATTAGATTACTGGCTGCTTATCAGATAACTGAATAAAGCAAAATCTTATAACCCACATTGTATGACTTAAGTGACTTATAGCTTTCAGATGGACTGATAAAGACCATGAGAACATTTCAGTTTTGCAGTAAGAATGGACATGTCTGTCTTTACTCCATTTTTCTCCCAAAATCCCACACACCTGGCTTTGTTTAACGAAGGGCAAATGAATGGGCCTCTATTTCTTAGTAGCCTACATATTGCCTTTCATTGATCAGCAAATGCATCAACCAAAATAGTAATTAACAGTCAACAGAACTTCCTAATGACGAATGGGATTATACAAAAAGCACACACTACAGCATCCCTCAACCAAGTTTGCAGGAAGTCAGGAGACATCCAGTGTTCCGCACGACGGATTTAATGGTTTGGATTCGCTACGTGAGCTGTGCCAGTGGTAATAAAACATGAATAGTGTAATAAAGGGAAAGTTGTGATCTTTTCGCGTTGCAAGTTACAATAGCTTCATGTTTTGTTTTGTTTTTTTGTTTTGTTTTAATCTCCCTCGTCATAGCCTACCCCTTCAGCGCTGTTTATTTCATGGTCAGCGATTAGAGGTGCGGAAAATCACAAGGGTGCTTTGTGATTTGTTAACGCCCACTGACTTCACGTTGGTCTTGGTAATGGTTTGTTGTTAACCTTTGCAAATGGAATACAGTTCCTATGTAAAACCGGTCTATTAATATCTTAATGCGAGCTGCATTAAAGGAAAAGAGCCGCCCATTTTATTTTACCATTTTCTCTCCCGCTTACCGTGGGGCTGCGGTAACAGGCACATATAGCCTATGTAATTGACTATTAAAAGGAGTCCAACTATTTGTAAAGATGCTAGTTATGCAGGTGTATTTTAAGCAGCCAAACAAATGAGAGCGCGTCGAAAAGTAAGCGATATACGTCCAACACTACTGGTGAGAGGATGTGACAAATAGCAGGGCCGAGTCGCAGGCTGTAAATACGTTTTACCGGGAGCGGACTGGATCACCGCTCTGCATCGTAAAACCTTCGCAAACGGTTTCAATTAAGTGATGCTTCACTGCGTTCGCTATAGGAACAGAAAAAAAGAATGAATCAGTAGCACAAATCGGAAGGACGAGAGTGGACTCTCCGACGGGTGTCAGTTAGCGGGTTTAAAATGACAGGTAGTGGGAAGATGCGACACCCCTAAGCTTTTGAAATGGAAGGGTAAAGTAACTCGGCGTTGCACAGGTGCCGCGCTCCATAACTGAATTATGCAATTATATTGTAACTTTGAGAAAAAACCCTCAGAGTTATTGAAAACCAGGGAAACCTGAAGCAAGACAGCTTGTAGGTTTAAGCAAGGCTTTAATCCAAGATTAATTGCAGTCTTTTTCACAGCGTGGTAACCACTGGGTTGCTAAATCTGTTTTAGGAGTTAAGCAATTGATTAGCGATTATATGACCAGGATCAATAGGCCAGTATTCTACTGATTCTCCATGAGGATATTCGTTTTAGGGGGCAGGACACTTAAGCTGGAAAACAGACGGCTTAATTTGCATGCAATCGACTGGCATAATGAACGCGATTAAGTTGGTGATCACTTTAACCTGTATCGAACGAGATGGATTTGTTATTAGGTTTATCGCTTCAAGTGCACAAAATACTAGTGGACGCAAGTAACATGTATTTAAATGTAATCACAATCCTAACAGTAATCGGATCTAATTACAATGCATCGAACCAAAGAAACTGCGCTGACACAGTCTGAGTGTTGCGTTTTCGCGCAACTGTATCTTTCGGTCAGAAACTGAATTCTAATTTAAAGAGCGCAATTTCCTTCTTGTCAATACATTTTACTGCCCTCCCCACATTCGTCGATGCCAGACTTCAACAGTCAGGCCTGAATTTGGGGATTCATGTGGGACTCATGTGGGACTTGTGGGACAAATAGTGGCATTTGCCATAAAATGGACAGCCCTTTTTTCTCACTTTAACTTTGCCTCTTTACTGCAAGAGCACGCTGATGTTATTCACATTTAAATTAACCCCTTAATACAGATGACTGGCAAGGATATCGGGTGGACAGTCAACAGTATTCAACAGTCAGTACTCGGGCGCACTGTTCAACACGAGTCTCTGGGTCTACTGGACGGACACAGGACATGTGACGGAAAATGTACACTGTAATGAGGCTGGCTGATGTACGGTATGTTTGGTGGTTTTGGCTGTGTGTGTGAGACCAAATGGGTGTACATGCGTAAGAGAGTGATCATGCGCCTGATAAATTCATGTGTGAATGAATGTGGGAAACGATAGAGCCGGTCAGGGATTACCATGTGTCCTCTAAATTTACTGCGAAACCGTATTGGGATTCACAGAGCTGCCATGTTAATTACCTTAGCACTCAGATGAACCTACGTTATCCGTGGCCACCTGTAGTTATGTGCACGATGTCAATGTCCAAAATGACATCAGTTTGTGTGTGTGAGTGCGTGTGTTAAAGATAGTCCAAGCAGACACAGTGCGTTTTGAACCTGAAGGCAATGTATTTATCTTCTGCGAAATATTATAGTTGTATTTGAACAGAATGCACATTGTCATGTAAGAAACCCTGACAACCTAAATAATACTGAGATTGTTGTCACTGTAATGCGGTGTACGTCGTGGGTGCAGATGCTAGTTTGGGAGATTAAAACATTAAAAAAAACATATGTATGCCCGAAGTCTATTTTTATTGGCGGCGTGTGCAACAACAGTCTACACCGAGGAATTTCAGCCTTGAGGAGAAAAAAGGAGAGAGAAAAAAATAGTTATGAGTGCATGCAGAAATGTGATGAAGTAATACTAATGTCTTGGATTTCATCGCATTTTATACTCATTTTTGTGTTACTGGTTAGGGTTAGCAATTTATCATTTTATCAATGACAGTTTCGACATTTAATGTGACAAGAGTGAAGAAAACAGACTTATTTGAGGCAGCTAACGTAAAATAGGAATAAAATACAGGAAATGGGTTTATGCGCAGCAGGCTTACAAAGGTCAGAAAGCATACTGCTGCGAAACCAGACCAAACCAAACCAAAACAAAAACACGAATGCACAGTAAAGAAGTGCATTTACAGAGAATCTCTCTCTCTCACACACACACGTACATATAGCAAATTTTGAAAATCAAACATCTGTGAATCAAAGAGGCGATCAAAAATGCACATCAACAGTATTTTCAGTGTCTCGTTTCAACAAAAGACTTGGGGCTTTTGCATCGTTGTGAAACTTTCCAAAGCAAAGAAACACACATTTGTACTTACAAACAGAACAATGCTTACACACAATGTGCTTCATATTTTCCCGGGAGCGTGTCTGACGTTGTTTGCTATTGATCCTTTTATCGGACCAAACGAGGGCATTGTACGAAGGTAAACAAAAACTCTTCAAAGGGTAAATGGCACCTGAGACGTCTCTGGCCCCAAAGCAGCCACCCACTCAGCATTGTCAGATAAACTCGGAGAGACAGGCACTGCTGAGCAAAGTGCGGATAAGAGAAAATACGACCTTCACCCCGTTCAGTCACACTGCATATCCCCATCCTCACACATGACACACCCCGTGAAACTGACTGACGCGCAAACTGGAGGCCCTGGAAAAAAAAAAAAGAAGCTGAGTTCCTGGGAACTCAAATGAAGTCACAGAAGTATCCGCGACGGAAAACAGAAAGAGAGAGAGAGAGGGAGAGAGAGAGAGAGAGAGAGAGAGAGAGAGAGAGAGATGTAGGCTATGTGATATTTTAAGTTGTAGGCCTAACACCTTTACCCAAGATGTCACGTTCTTTAACTCAGGGCAGTTCGGTATAAATCTCAGTGTTTTTGTACACAACAACTGACGTGACATATACACACTTCGAATGACACTCATGTTCTCAATTGCAGTGTAGACAGTTATCATTTTGAGTAACTAAACGTGTTGTATTGATTAAACATAATACAGAGTGAAGAGGGGTAGCATTGACAGGTTAGCCTTTTTGCTAGACAGCGATTTCATTTAGTTCCACCCCGGCATACTTTCTTAATCACGTTGGGCTTAGAGAAGGCCGGGGACTGATGAGCACAATCACAGTGAAAGATGGATTCAATTTAGCTCTGGGCCTTTTCTGGATGAATACATCAGCATTATATTATAGTCAGACCGACACAGCGCGAGTCACATGGAACAGGACAAGAATTTCAATATAGAAGATTCAAACTACTCAAAGACGCAGGTGAGGTTTTTACAAATGCCTTAAAACAGATTCGGGGGAGGAACAAGAGTTGCCGGGAGTGTCAGTTTCATGACTGGAGCATTGTATCCAGTCTTATTCATTGTCTGTTTTTGTATCGTAAATGTCGTCCGACATATAGCAACAGCACACTCAATCTTATTTGGCAGATCATTACTTACTACTGACTGATAGATTTCTATTAAAAGCCAAACCTATAAACAAATCAGAGGAAATATATGACACTTCATTTTGTAAACACCCTCCATTTATCAGTCGCATGAGGAAGTTACTCCGGCAATTGCATTCATTTTGATTATTACATGACACTCCAACCATTAGTCATCTACAGGTAACTGCCAAAATAAAGGAAACATTTGAGAAAATGAGAGAAACATGTAACTACCAAAATAAAGGAAACATATGAGTAAGTGAGAGAAACACTTAACTGCCAAAATAAAGGAAACATATGAGTAAGTGAGAGAAACATTTTGTGTTGAAAGCCAGTGCTTTCACACAAGAGTGAAATTAAGCAATTAACACTCTATTAGGCTTAACCTGATGTGTAAAAATGCTAGGCATGCATAATCACCCATTATTTTGGCTAACATGACCAAAAGAGAAAGAACTCGCAGTGAATGAGAGAGACAGAGAGATGGATGTTGGTGCACATTTGGCATGAACTTCAGTGATGACTTGCTGATGTTTGACATTGACAAGAGTCTAAGGTGCTGTTAATATGAATGTTTGAGACGAAGACAACCTATAGGCTTCACAGCAGTCATAGACTCTGAATCGGACACCTAATCAGCCAACTGCACTTATGTGTCCTGCACCTGATCCCAAAGTTTCATCAGGAACAGTCTGTGGAGAACATCACTGAGGGATGCTGTGATGGGGTTAGAGAGCATAAACCCCTAATTACACATAAACACACACACATTTGTGAGTGAGGTAGTGCGAAGAACACAGTCTGTGGTCTATGAACACTGGAAAAAAACTGAAGATTCATTCCTCATCCCCATTCACAGCAGACGGACAAGTGTGTGTGTGTGTGTGTGTGTGTATCACATGTCTACACGCATAAGTTTTTGTTTTCCAGGATGAGGGAAAACTATGTTAAACTGTGGGGTGCAGTTTTCTGGCATGGTTTACATCCAATCAATACAGTCATTCGGAGTGATCGCTGTCCTATGATGAAGCACTTCTGTCTTGATGGGAGTGGCCTTTTCTGTGATGTTCCCATGCACAAGCTTTGAATGGTCGCTGATTGGCTTGATGAGTGTGAAAATGATGTAAATAGTATGCAAAGGCCATCTCACTTACCACATCTAAACCCAGCTGTGCTTGTGCCAGTGTCTTTCACCACTACCACCACCATCAAAATGCCAGTGGAAGAGTGATGTCATATCCATGTAACTCAGATCCAGACACTGGAAGTATCTGTGACACAGTATACTGAAGCTGTCCCGATGGGCCGTAATGGTCCAACAGCCAACTGAAACGCTAAATAAATATTAGTGTTTTCTCTATTTTCCCAGGTACTAGTGTCTTAAATAACTGTTCACAACTTTTCACCTCCACCAAAAGGGAACGCCTTTGGAAAAATAAAGTCATGGTTTATATGTAATGATAAGAAATAAGCTGTGGCATCTAATGGTCAACCTTTAATTTGGCTGTATGTAAAGAAAGAAAGAAAGACAGACAGAAAGAAAGAAAGAAAGAAAGAAAGAGAGAAAGAAAGAAAAAGAAAGAAATGTGGTAATATGAAGATACCAACAGCAGATTATACTAGTATTGCAGTTTTATTCAAGGGCATTGCGTAAGAACACTATCAAGAGCAATACATCATCTTTTATTGCATAGAGGTTCATAGTGTAAATTATTCATCATATGTAGTATCATTGTAGTTACGAGAGCAAATATTAACAGACAGAGGGAATAATCTGCAGTTGTGTTGGTAAAATGCATTTGAGATATAAACAGTGAACCATAAATACTCATTTATCTAAATGTGAAACGGTTGATTTACAGTTAGGCTTTGATCCACCTCATAGGCTCTCAGTGATGTATTATCCACCAGAAATGTTCTGTCCCTGAAATGCACATTTTACTAAATCCAACTTTGTCACAATAGTATCAGGAGAGATTGTCTGAGTACCACACTGTATTAATATAGTGCTTGTATTTACTCAGAGTCGAAGGCCAGCTCTTTAGCTCTTTATTTTATCAGCATTCACTGGACTTACCAGCATTAGCATCAGAAGACAAATAAGCCTATGTCAACAGCTGGGTGTGGAGGAAGGAGAACACATACTAAACTAGGAATAAAGTTCTCACAAACTCTGTTTTCTTTCCTTCAGTCCTAAATAAACTGAAAATTACTTGGTGTGAAAACAAAGAGGTGCACCTATGCTATGGTGCATTTGAAAAAAAAAATCTATATTTGAACTTCATAAGGTATAAAATGTAAAGTCAGAAACTGGCAATCTGCTTCATCTCTTTGTGAGATTCTGATTCCTGATTCTACTGAACTACAGAAATCTCTCCTACAAAGAATGAGTGAAAGACCTAGGGCCCCTCCCTCAGATAAAAAAAAAGAAAGAAAGAAAATAAGAAAAAAAATACAAAGTGCCATTCAAGGCTATACAGCTCAGTATTTACAAACATGTCAAAATGTTCATGACATAAACTGGGGATCTGCCAGACTGTCCTATTTAAGTGTTGTGTACATGTTATCTGACAGGAGAGGAAGAGAAGGAGGAATCTGTTTACATGTTTTCTTGTTTGTGTTTGTTATTTTTGTTCTATGTTTGACATGTGCATTCTATGTGTTAGTATGATCTAATATGAGCTCCCCAGGCCCACACCATAAACAAAAACAATAAAATATCATTTTTGAGCATGACAAAACTGTAAAATGGTAATGCTTGGTCTCCTGATAAAGCAATGGCACACCGTCTCCAAAGGCATAAAACTGGAAATGAATAAAAAAAGAAAGACCTTTAGATATTAAAATACCTTAAAATGGAAACAACCTAAAGAGACTAAGGCCATCACAAGTAAAAAGACATAGACCAAATCTGATGTTATATTTTAGAGTTTTGCAGACATTTAGGATCTCACTATTATCTAAAGCTTCTTATCACCACTGCTTTTCTTTCTTTTCTTTTCTTTGTCAAGGTCTAAGGGCCTGTTGCAAGACATTATTTTAATTGGATTCATTTTGCTTTAAACCAGTTGGGTGCAGATATTAAAAAAGCTGTTTGTGTCATATAACAGAAACTCTTCTGCTGTGTTTAATAGCCAAGAATTATTGTTGTTTATTCTGCCGAGGCTAAAATAAATAAATAAATAAATAACACATCGACACGAAATTAATTAACCCGAGCGATTCCATCTGATTCCACTGTCTCAACAGGTATATTACAATCTAATATTACAAACTTTAATTAATTTTGAGGGGAAACAAACAAACAAACTTGTGATGTTCCCAAAGAGAAAAAAACAATCATACTAATAGACAAAACCAGGCCTAACTCTTCCAGCTGGGAAGGTAATAGAATTTAATGTGCCATATGGTACTAATTGGAGGGGCCAACTACACAATTGTACTGAATACTAAAAAAATGTGTTACGTTCTGGCACTTAGGACATCTCTTCTCTCAAGCAACTGGATTAACAGCTATGCTGTTCGTTACGGGTCTGACAAACAAAAACTGTCAGCATTTTTATATGTGTAATCAGCAACATGGTCTGGGATATTTATCAGCGTGTTTATTTTAGACAGGTCACCTGGTGAGTCATTAGTTTTGCATGCATAAGAAATGCAACTACTTCAAGTTTCCATAACACTTCAAAATGCTATTTCTCAGTCTATCACAGCACTATAACATTATTTTTCTTAACATTTGTAGGCTGAGATGTGTATATATAGATATACATGTATATATAAAATCCCATCCTTGCCTCTGTGGGCGGTCTTCTTTCCCCTCTAAGCTCGGGTCCTCTACCAGAGGCCTGGGAGCTTGAGGGTCCTGCGCAGTATCTTAGCTGTTCCTAGGACTGCGCTCGTCTGGACAGAGATCTGGGATGTTCTTCCTGGGGTCTGCTGGAGCCACTCTCCCAGTTTGGGGGTCACAGCTCCAAATGTTCTGATTACCATGAGGACCTTTTCTAGCTCTTCTTTCAGCCCTTGATGTTCCTCGAGCTTCTCGTGTTCCTTCTTCCTGATGTTGCTGTCGCTTGGGACTGCTATGTCTAACACTATGGCTTTCTTCTTCTGCTTGGCCACCACTACTATGTGCGGTTGATTAGCCATAACCAACTTGTCAGTCTGTACCTGGAAGTCCCACAGGATCTTGGCCCTGCCGTTCTCCACCATCTTTGGGGGTGTTTCCCATTGTGACCTTGGGACTTCCAGTTCATACTTGGCACAGATGTTTCTGTATACTATGCCAGCTTGGTTCTGGTGTTAGTTCTGGTGTTCCTTGTATGCCCTGCCTGCTAGTGTCTTACACCCTGCTTTTATGTGCTGGATTGTCTCACGGGTGTCTTTGCACAGCCTGCACCTGGGGTCCTGCCTAGTGTGGGAGACCTTGGCCTCTATTGATCTTGTACTCAACGCCTGTTCCTGTGCTGCGATGATCGGTGCCTCTGTGCTGTCCTTCAAACCAGCCTTGTACAGCCACTGGTAGGATTTCTCTCTCTCTCTCTCTCTATATATATATATACATCATCCAGCAGTCATTCACTATTTATGAATGAACCCCGCTGTTGTAATGTATATTTAACTGACTGCTTGGTTTCACCCAGATCATCAAGTGTCCATCTCCTCCTGATATATTTGATTGTGTTTCCCTGCTGTTCCTGCCCTGTTTGCTACAAGTGTCCTCATACATTTTCATCGCCCTCTCTTACCGTGGGAAAAGTCGAGTCTCAGTCTAGCTTTTGTCTCAGCATGTTGCAGACAGGGCTTCAGTTATTTTTTTTTTCTAGAAGTCTCTGTCCCCTAAGAGGACATGTTCTAATTGCTCATTTTTATCTCTTTAATTGCACTGCATCTCTGACTCCAGTGTCTGTTAGTGTGAGCACAATTCTCTCTCATGCCTTACAGTGGCTTCAGGAAGAGTAC
This sequence comes from Chanos chanos, assembly GCF_902362185.1. NCBI lineage: Eukaryota > Metazoa > Chordata > Actinopteri > Gonorynchiformes > Chanidae > Chanos > Chanos chanos. The sequence continues at coordinate 32,233,141 of NC_044499.1, read as the reverse complement.
AGCCACATACACTCTCTCTCTGTCTTTCTCTCTCTCTCACACACACACACACATACAAACACACACACTGAGAGCTCTTTGTGATCTATTGGTTCTTTCTGATCTGGGAATGTTCACTTATGTTCTCAGACCAGGTCATACTGACCCTAAAAACTAGCAGAGTTGATAAATCACACACTTTATCGAACACAGACATCTACTGTCCAGATTTACCTAGGCTTTTAGCATGTAATCCACCCAATGACCTTACCAACAACGACTCGTCCTTTTGCATACGCTAATGGCTTTCGGTAAATCCAGCCCTGTGATCGCTAAATTATTCTGCCTCTGTTCTTGAGTTAAAAAAAAAAAAAAAAAGCATGCTGACGCCATGGAAATCTTTAAGTCTCTGAAGAGTCAGGTTGATAGAAGTTCGATAATACAGCCATTAGGTTGTGTCTTCCATCAGTAGGAACTGAGCGATCGCACAGGGGTCTATTCTTATATCCACTCATAGGGAAGAGTAGACCAGAGATTGACACCTCTTTGATGTGTGTGAGATGTGAAAAGTGCATCCGCATTGATCTACATTATGCTGACAAGCCAGCTAAATTGAGAAAGGCGCCAAAAGCTTATTTAAAAATACATATAATTTGAGTTTATTCAGAAGTCAGTAGTGAATCTGGAACTGTCAATGATGCTGAAATCCAAGGTTACAGAAATACATTTTTCTATACAATGATAGTACACAGGGAGTTAGTTGTGTACACTCCAAGATTAAAAACAGAGGGGGAAAAAACCCTGTAAAATCAATGCAATGTACTTACACATCAATACAATACAGTCCCTGTCAAAAATTATCCATCAAGCCCTTTTTGAACAGAAAGTTAATCTGATGCAAAGTTAATACAAAAAGAGTCATGATAAAATTCACTTCCAAAGAGAAAAAAATAAAATAAAATCATATATACAAACCTCTGTACATATATGGGTCTATATCTATACTGAGAAATTAGACAATCATTTAAAAAAAGAAGGATTCTGATCTTGGGGAGAAAAAAAAAAGGAGAAAGACACCCTCAGCACCCTAAAATGATTTGTATTGTTGGTCATGATTTTTCTTAGTTAAATGCAACAAACGCAAAGGAAAAAAAGAAACTCCCACGCACCCAGACACACACACACACGCATACACACACACGCATGCAGGCACGCACACGCGCACACACACACACACACACACACGCACCAATTACATCATAAAATTTGGGAAGGATTTGAATATATATAGAAGCCAGCATTCAGCATTCTGTTGAAGAAGTCTTGACTGATAATTGGTGCGAGAGAGAGAGAGAGAGAGAGAGAGAGAGAGGAGAAAAATGGCGTGAGTGAGTGTGAGTGAGTGTAAATGAGGTATATGTCTAGTCTGAGTGGCAGGGAGCAGGTATATTTATATAGCCAAGGGATAACAGAGTGATCGTCCCAGTGGATGTGTGGGTATCTGTGTAGCATTAGCATTGTCTTTGCTCATTGTACGATTCCTGAATCGATGGATGTCTGTTTCCTCGTGGTTTTGGGCGGAGGTGGCGGTGGAGTCTTACTGGGCAATGGGGGAGGCAGAGTCTAGGAAAAAGAGACAGAGGACAGAAAAAAAAAGAGACAGAGGGAGAGCGAGAAACAGGTTGTGCACATTAAAGTCATATCCAATGTAAGCAAAAACTCTCATCACACAGGTCATCGGGTCTAGCATCCTTAGGTTTCATCAATAAGTAAGTATACTTAAACAAAGCAAGGTGCTATAGAGTCACACGACAAAGACATTGGCTTACTCTAGGTGTCCTCTAGCACGGATGTGTTAATTACTTTTTACTGTCTTGTACGCTTCGGCGACAGAGACGACTATAAACCGTGATTGGGATTAACTCGGTGTGAAACTGTAGGACTGAGAAAAACCACACCCTGTCTGTTTTAGGGCTGCTCTCGGTCCTGGACAATTCCAGAGGCCAACTTCAGTGTAATCTCACCACTTGTCGAAAAGGAAAACTCAAACTTTCCATCCGAGGTTTGAGAGTAAAAAAAAACACCATCAGTTTCAGGACAGTGTTAGGGTACGTTGTGTTTTCTGCTCTGTTGCTGATTGCTCGTGATTATGACAGCACTTTGTCCGACTCGTGCATTTTTCATGAGTTCCTCCGCGTGCTCCGCTCTCCACCTGCGTTTTACCATGAACAGCTTAAAAGCCTATGTGACAGGTAGTTACCTCGCGCTCTTAATCCAACCAGACCTGTCCTAAACTGGCCCCTCCGCTTCCTCCCTTACCTGTGTGAAAACGACCTTATTCAGGACGTCATGTGACAAAAGTCTGGTAGACCCACTTTAACAGTGTTATAAAACACTATTCCACTGACAAGACAGCACATGTCCTTGATTAGCTGGGAATGTGCGTCCACCCAAGGATATGTGGTCCATAGGAGCTGAGAGGCAGTGCTGTTATATGGTCCTCTATGGGCGAGCGTGGAGCTGAGACATGACAGGCTGGTTGGTTGGATCAGGGACTGGATGTGGAACAGCCTGTCGCTTGTGCCTGAAAACATCTGCTAGCTCTTAATCACGGCACTCAGCATGCACTATATGCCTGTTATTCACTGATACCGCTGTGCTTTTTTACAGTGATTTATCAGCAGACGGCTGTCCAACGGGATAGGGGTACGTAGATAAGTTAGTGGTGTATTTAGTAACTGGTTTGGTTGATAACTGAAAGGACTTGACAGGGCCTGCTGTAAGGACTCAGGTCAAAGTCGGTACAGACTCTGATGTAAGGACTCAGGTCAAAGCCAGTACAGACTCTGATGTAAGGACTCAGTTCAAAGCCAGTACAGACTCTGATGTAAGGACTCCGGTCAAAGCCAGTACAGACTCTGATGTAAGGGCTCAGGTCAAAGCCAGTACAGACTCTGATGTAAGGACTCAGGTCAAAGCCAGTACAGACTCTGATGAACTGATTCTAATGAATAGTGATGGCTATGAAGGGTAATTATTTGTTTATGGTTTCTGGCTGTCTGTTACATTCCACACAAGAGAGAAGATGAAAAGAAAGGTATATGTTTAGAAGAGGATAAGTCTATCAAACCATCCATAATGTGTGTGTGTGTGTGTCTGAAAGTTTGTATTACCAAATAGGCCCTGTTTACACCTTGCATTAAGATCCGATTTTGGTGATCCGATCCCAAGTGGACAGCTCAAAAGTACAGGTGTAAACACATCCAATGCGCATTGAGGTCACATCGAGGTCCGATCACTCAGGTGGTTTTGACTGCATATGACCACATTCTTATATTAGTGTAAAAGCGAATGCGAACTCGACCACATTGAACAACCACCTACTCAAGCGATGTCCTCTGCTTATGCGGAAGTACGAACTCATTTGCGTATGTACACATTCGTTCGCCAACGGCGTCATATTAAAGTGCGACAATAACAGGCAACAACAACAGGCAGAATGGATATTGCTTTGATTTCTTCTTCTTCTTCTTTTAATTCCTGAAAGACTGGACACGGAAAGTGCATTGATGCCTCCCGCTGATTAAAAACAATCACGTTTAATGTGAAAAAGCTTAACGTGGCTTAATGTTCCAAAACTGTGATCAATGATCACCAAATTTCTCACGGACTTCTCTCGATAGAAACGCCTCCACCTGTCAAAAAATCAAAATCTAAATCCTAGAAGTATGGTCATTATCTCACGTTAAGCGTTTTCCTCTCCACTGACGCCCATTGTATGGAAATAGCTTAACGTGCCTTAATGTCCCAAAACAGCGATCAGTTATCACCAAATTCTTCTGACATCTCACATGTTATAAGCACTATTTCTAACTGAAAAAAGCAAAAGTGAAATTCAGTGAAAGGGGTAACGTGTGATTTACGTGTTTATTTGCATATAGAGCTGTGAGATCCGATCTCAAGTGGTCACTCGAGACACGGATTCTAAAGCCAGGTGTAAACGGATGTACTTGGAGCTGTCCACTTGTGATCGGATCACCGAAATCGGATCTTAATGTAAGGTGTAAACAGGGCCATAGTCTTAGATGTGTGTGTGTGTGTGTGTGTGTGTGTCTGTGTGCGTGTGTCTGCAAAGATATCAGGGAGGCTTAAAGTCATTACGGAGCTAATTAGTAAGAGACTGGATAAATATTTAGATAAATATTTTGTGTTGGTGAATGATGGCTCCTGTCACTCTCCCTTTAAATGCTTTCTTTCCCTGATGAGTGAAGGCATCAGTTCACTAAATGCTTCAAGAAGCTAGTCATTAATCTCCATCACGTTATCACCAATCTGGAGTCTCAGCTACATAACAGCAACGCAAAAGGGCATCAGCATGAACAACAACCCCACAATACACTGTAATGGGAAAAATCACTCAAATGTTCGTATGCTGATTGTACACCACCTAACAATCTCTGTCACATGGCTACCACAATGGCAGGGGCAAAGCGCACTAGGACAACCCAAACCAGTTGCAACCAATGGCACGCCAGCAAATCTACAACTTCTTATGGTCATGTGAGCAGGGTGATGCCTATCACTACTCAATGATACCTATGCTAATGTTCAAAAACTACCTCTAAACACACAAGCACCCTCAGATATCTTTTGGTATTTGTGTGAACCAACACTAACAGTTGAACCTGACAAACATGAACTCTTTATGAGGGTAAAGGCAGATGATTTCATCTATTATTTCGTTTACACTCCATATGTGAAAGATTCACTGCCCAAATGAAGGAATGTTTAAATTGACTTCAGTGGTGTTTGTTAGAAGTGTGTGGTATGATTGGGAGACGTACCCTGTGGTGGGGGGGTGGTGGGGGTGGGGTGGAGGGACTGCTCAGGTCTTGATATTCTTGCAGGTTCCCGTAATCGGCGGAGATTCCTTTTATAGGCAGAGGGGGCGGAGTCTCTCCTTTATCAATGCAGCCCATGCCGTTCAACTCCAAATCTGCCAAACGCAAAGAGAGGATGACATCACATCAACTCTTACTGTCCATCTCACTCTCGGTCATTCTCTCTCTCTGTCTTTAACTGAATCACTCACTCATAACATCGTCTCTGTAGAATTAGGCAAAAAATGTTACATGACACTCATTATAAAAGTAACAGTATAGTAATTTCCATTCAGTTACACAGTTCTTTCTGAGGTAAAATAAAAATGTTGGTGTTTTTCTGAATATGAAGCCTGTGTTTGTAAGGACATAAGTAGCAGAGAAAGCTCTGCTATCCAGTGAAGCACATGAGAATGACAGCAGACTGACAGGGGTGGAGTATTTCATAGACTTAGATTAGTGTGTTATTTTTTTCCATTAGGCCGAGTTCAGCCTGCCTGAAACACCTACAGCTTGTATCAAACGCAACCACATCTTACTCTTAAGCCCCTTAAAGCTTCTCTCACATTCAGTCTTACACTTACACACACACACATACACACACACACACACCTATTTCATCCCCACAATCCGCTCCCCTCTCCCCCTATTCTCTCTCTTTTCTCCTCCTCTCAGCATATCTGTCATCTCACCTATTGCGTGAACACCTATCTCACCTATGAGGTGACTTGTCTGCGTTGACTACGATGGTGTGTGTGTGTGAGCCCTGTGACGTACAGTGTGACGGCACAGATGATGGGACTTTCTGATATTTGCTATTGTTGTCACTGCATTGTGTGGACTAACAGTCATGTTTTTTAACCTCTGCCTGCATGCCCTCACTCCACGGACCCTGGTGTTGCACTCTGCTTGCTAAAGTGTGTTGTGGGGTAGCAGACCTCATCCTTTGGGTATTAATCCTTATTTACTCTTCAGAATGCCTCCTGCAGTATTGCTCTTGCTAAAAGGAGAAAAATTCCACTAAGATTCTATCATTTATAAATCAAAAAGATGCTGAAAAACTGATTCATGCCTTTATTTCAAGCTGACTCAATTACTGTAATGCATTTTTTACTAGCCGCCCAAAAAAAACAAACAAAAAACAAACAAACAAAAAAAAAACCCACTGAGAGACTTGCAGCTGCAGCTCGGCTATAAACCAGAACAAAGAGGAGAGAGCACATTAGTCCAGTTTTAGCTGCTCTGCACTGGCTTCCTGTGACATTTAAGCTACATTGCTTACTCCCTTGTTAACTTTTGCTTCAAGAACACTGCGATCATCAGCTGCTGGTTTACCGGAGGTTTTCAGCAACAGCCAAAAGAAAATCGGGGATGCAGTCTTTGTTAATTACGCCCCAAAGCTATGGACCACACCACCTATAGATATCAGGGAAGCCAGCCAGTTAAATATTTTTAAAAGAAAGCTTTAGCCTTTAACTAGCCTCAACTTTCCTGATACAGGCCTGAAATTCTTTTTTGCACTTTGCTTTGCACTTATGCACTGCTGCACTTCCTTTAAAATGTTGCATTTTACTTGACTTTATGCATTCTATGTATTCTATTTTTTAAATTTATTTTTATTTTATTTCAATATTTTATCAACCCATTGTTCAGTGAGTTTTATATTCCATCTTATGTAATGCATTCTATTTTCATCTTTATTTTTTATCGCATTTTTATTTTTACCAAGTGGGTTTCATTTTCCATCTTATTTTCCATCTAATTATGGCATTCTATCGCCAGTATTATGTTCGTTCTATGTCTATTGTCATGTGAAGCTCTCGGTGCATGTAATTTCTTTACTGTACAACACTTTGGGCTGCACTTCTTGTATGAAAGGTGCTCTACAAATAAAGTTTATTATTATTATAACGCTAAGACGAACGCAAGAATATAATGCCCCTTCATGAGAATGAACTTCAGTGCCCTCTCAGGTGACTACATAGTGCTCGCACATCAAACGAAAAACAGTGCAGTGCGAACTTTTCGCACGAAGGAATGATCTATTCATCCTGTGATCTGAGGGAGTCCCAGAGAACTCTCAGGGCCAATCTGATGACACACCATGCAAGCCCTCAATCCTTCATCTGCTCCATCTCTCAGGGGAGACTGAGAGAGAAAGAGAGAGAGAGAGAGAGAGAAAGAGAAACAAGGGCTAGACTTGATTTCTGGAGTGTGTTTTGGGGGGCTGGGGGTTGAGTCCAATTAGCCAAGGACCAGCCTCATGGTTGGCTATTCTCCATAGCAACACAGTACTTTGGATTGGTTCCTATTGAAAGCCATTCAAATTGGATTATTAGTCTGAAATGTGTGCGGGCAGACATGAGGAGCGATTCTGTCCATTTCTGTGGGGACGAGAGTCGTCGGCTGATGAGAGCCGATGAGAGTTTGCGCCCAGGCAAATGGACGTCCTTTGGGGCCAGTCTGAGTATCAGTGCAGAGATTAGGTAAATGTTACTGTCTGCATGGGAGCCAGTGGAAGCCATTACAGACCGCACTGAAAACTGTAACAAAATTTGAGGTAACTAAATTTTGTTGTTTTTTTCCCCCTCTAGTGAACAGGCAGACAAAAAATAATGAAAATGGACGATGAAAAAAAAGAGAGGAAAGAGTAGGAAACGGTGAAAGGTGAATTAGAGGAAGGAAACTGAGTCTAAAGAAAGTTTTAGTTGGACAAATGTCAGTGAAGCTTGGTGCTCTTGTAATGAAAATGCAGACAGACTCAAACAGACCAGAGATGTTCTGAGAGTGTCTGAGCTATGACAGATAGAACAGTTACATTCTAAATTACTCTGAGGTACAGAAAGCTAAAAGTCAATGAAACTTTTAAGATTCCATCCATAAGAAGTGTAATTTACAGAGCTGGTACAGAGTGATATGAAATAACTGGGGTATGTTCTGTGGTGGAAGAGGTAGGCAAAGTAACGTACTGGAAGTTGACAGCATGCTGAAGGCCTGTTTGGCCCTGGGGGTGATGGGCGGAGGAGGGTTGGAGGGTGGTCCAGGAGACACAGACAACCTGCGGTCACTCATCATCACCTGGCTCTTTGGCCTCTGAGGGCGCAGCGGACTGATCTGAGAACAGCAGGCAAAAGACTTTAGAGAAATACGGTCTTACATTGTGTGTTTTAGCATATAGGAGTACAAGTGACAGTGTGCATGACAATTTACATGCTTCTGAGTGAGTGAGTGAGTGAGTGAGTATGTGGAGTCTCAACATCTCTGACAGGATGACCACATCTGTGAGCTGCAGGGGGGATCTTTGTGCGTGTGTGTGTGTGTATGTATGCGTGTGTGTGTGTGGAGTCTCACCGTCTCTGACAGGATGACTGCCTCTGTGGGCTGCAGGGGGATCTCTGTGGTGGTCTTGAGCTCCTTGTCAAAGGTCTCCTGATGCTTACTGTTTCTCTTCTCCTTCTTTTTCTCCTTCTTGTCTTTTTCAGGCTCCTCACGGTCCAGCTTATCCTGAGATTTGCAGTGTAGTTTCTTTGGCAAGAGAGGCTCAAGAGCAAAACTACATATGGATAAACAGAGAGAAAGAGAGGAAAACAAGAGAGAGACAGAGAAAAAACGAGAGACAGAGAGAGACCAACGATTAAAGCAAAAAAGAAAAAAAAGAAGATAATAATCATAATCACTGAAAACTAAAGTCACAACTCAATTACTGAAGCTTAACCAAACGAACCACACAAAACCTACGCCTCAGTTCAGGTGTCTTACACAATACTGTCCATACACAGGGCCCTGGAGTCAGCAGGTTCTGGCTGCTCACCTGGGACAAAACTTTAAAAACTAGACTGACCTGGGGGTTTTTCATCTCTAGGTGGAAACCATTTGTAATTGGCAAAAATGAATTCCTAAGCAAATACATCAATACAATACTTTACACTATTCATATTTCATATGTAGTATACAATCATATAGAGATACAATAATGCTTATTTTCAAATGCCCATTTAATTTACATTACATCAAACAATTCTAAACTCACCCCACTGTATTCAACATACTTGGTTAATCCTTGTGTATGACGTCACACTAAAAACAATTGCCTGAGAAGTACTATATTTGGGACTTTTCTTCAGGTGACAACAAATGGCTGCATCTACACTGTGAGTATCTTCTGTCCTGAATCACATTATTGCTTGGTGTGCTGCAACATTACACAAACTACCAAAGATTAAATAAACTTTCTTCATGTTCAGTTGGCCACCCCAGATGTCAGAAAATACATTACTTATTTTAATCATGCTTCAGGTTCCGGATGCTCCCCTTATATGTTTGTGTTTAGCTGCGTTCGTCTGCATGGTGCCATGCAGCGCATATAAATGTCTTTTTAAACCAAGTTTCGAGTTGGTCATTCGTTAAAACCAGGAACGGACAGTAGCTCAGTTACGCTGCTGCACATTCTCCGTACTCATGGGAACAGCCCATTGAAACAAACAAACAAACAAAAAGTATTCATAGCTGTGTGAAATCTTCTGAGTGCTTTGGTATAAAACGTACAGTTTACTGTATGCAGTTTCTACCCTCTGTGGAATTAACTCTAAGCAGATGTCAACAAATCTATGATCTCCTACATATAAAAAACTGAACTAAAAAAAACAAAAAAAAAACTCAACAACTGGTCCTTGAAAATACTATAAACGCTTCAACTAAAGCTAACACTATGCGATTTCAGTATTCATTACAAGGGAAACTCAATTCAAAGAGAACTGGAAGACAATCAAAAGCTAAGTGCAAGATCACTAATCACACTAGAAACACGGAATATTATGATTCAGACTTAAAAAAAAAAAAAAAAGTGCAACAGACCTACTGGTCAATGATAATCATCTTACATATCACACTCTTAGCCGTAAGCATGTTATGAAGCGTAATGAAACGACACCAGGCCGACGGTACGGTCTCGTAGGCTCTGGTAATTAGCATTGTTATGACTAAGCAGGGCAGGGAGAGTGAGAACGTCTTGAGCTGTTTTAATGAGGCGGATTATCTAATCAAATAAACCTGGGTTTGGAGTGATGCCCTTTGCGACCGAATGCCAGCCGAGGGCGTTTGAGATAGCATCGGGCGCGCAGTCCAAACACTGACGCGTTCATTAATCCTTCAGCTCTGCCCGCGTCCAAATGCCGCGACACACATCATACACACGCTCGTGCGCAAACACACACGGGGGTGCTTGCCCTGAAAGGAAAACCTTTCAAAAAGCTCAGAAAACACGAGTGACGACAGGCTGCGCATTGATTTAATCCAGCCGGGCCAGCAGAAACGCACTTGATTAGGTCAATGGATTTCTTTTTCTCTCCTGTCTGACCCTTTTACCACGGTCACACTTCAATCACTGGATTTATAATTGGAAATGCTAAAGCTTTTTTCAAAAAGCCTCTCTCTTTTCTACTCGTCATCAATTCACCTCCCCACTCACAGAGAGTGCAATGGATGTTAAGTACCCTTGATTGGGTGAATGGGGTTTTTGAGGTGCATTTTGGGATTGTGTGAGATAGTGTGTGTGCACACGGTTGGTTCAGTGCTTCAGTAGAATTGAGACAGAGAGTGCGTGCGTGTCTGTAAGCGTTGGTCTAATTTGAATCACAAAAATCGTTAAAGCTCTCTTGATAGTCATTTAAATCAATTCCAATTAGGATACTCAAAACTCAGTCCATAAAATATACAAATGACACGAATACCAGGGTGATTTAATGAGCCATAATGAGGCAGAAGAGAAGGGTGTATATCTGTCTGTACTGGGTTGAGATGTGTGTGTGTGTGTGTGTGAGTGTGTCTGTGAGAGAGAGAGAGAGAAAGAGGGAGAGGGAGGGCGAAAGAGAATGTATTAGTTTGTGGGTGTATACGCACCCATCTGACCCAGGCCTGGAAGGAGAGTTGTCTGAGGAGATGGAGGTGATGGAGGCGACAGAGAGAGGTCTCTGAGAGGAGGGCATGGTGAAGGAGCGGACCATGGAACGGGGTCGAGACCCTCGGCGCTCGTCTGACATAGGAGGCTGCAACACACACACACACATACACACACAGTTAAAACAGATGATTCCACTGCAGTACAAAAAGTTACAGTGGGCACTGCAATTCTGCTGTGTCCATGTACTCACTCCAAGTTACAACACCTGATTCAAGGTGAAGACAGGTACTGGGTTGACATACAGGGAGCGTGGTATGACGGGGGGAAAAAGAAGAGAAATAAAAGAGGAGGAAGATTAGAAGGAGCAGTTGATGGAGTAGAAGCAGCAGCAATAGCAGGAGGTGGAAAGAGTATGCCCTTAACAGTGTCCATGTCTTCTCTGACCCTCTGTGCCACTGTGTTTTGGGGGAGGAGGGGGACGGGAGTGGTCACCAGAGACCGTCCACAGTCAGTCAGCCCTGCACGCTGCACACGTCCTTGAAATGGCCTTTCCCTGTCCATCCATCTCTCCCTCTCTCTTTCTCCCTTTCTCACACAACATGAGGCACACACCACACACACCATCAGGCACTGACGCGGCGACCGCCGCCAACCAGAGCATGAAAACCAAAAACTCGGGGGGTGGCGAAGATCAATACCAGCGAGCTGCCATCAGGGTTAGACTAAAAATGTTCCGACTCCTCCGTTAATTAAGAGCATACTGTCAAGCTGCTCAGCATGTCTGTCTTACAGTGGAGGAGAAATAGGGGACAAGACACATGGGGGGAGAGCGTTCTGGAGGAGGGAATCGTATCGCTACAGTTACGAAGAACAATTCACCTGAGTATGTTATGCATATTGAACACACAGTAGGTGGTTGTGCTTTTTCAGTGTACAACAACTATTTAATGACTTTACAGGCTAAATCAATTCACGAGTTACACTGATTACAGGAGATGTCTGTTAGTAGGTAATATTTTGTCTAGGGGAGTTGTGTTTTTTTTTTTCTTCTCCACTCTGCAAAAGTATAACTTCTGGGACTGTGAAGGTCCTTAGCGTGTGCTTAAGAGGAGAAAGTTTATATTTAGATTTAAGAAAGCGCAAAAGAAAAAAAAAAAAATCCTACACAGACAGAATTGTCTTTGAAAGCATGAGATGCGTTCAGTATGTGCTGTTTGATATTTTATTTTAATGTATCTCCTTTCACCTCTAAAAATGCTTCAGCTACACATGTGACTCTCTACATTTTCTTTTGTTTCCACACTGAAAAACAGAGAGACAGAGTAGTTTGTGGGTCAGAGACTGCAAGAAAAACGACGCAATAACGCAATCACAGTCTACTCAGCGAGAAGAAAACAGATTAAGATGAAAGAGACTTGTCAGGGAAAAGAAACAAAGCCATGGGGACGAAGCAGTAAAAAGGTCTTACCAGAGTCTTGACTCCATACTGTTTCTCCACTTTCTCCCGCAGCTGTCTGAAGCAGGCCTCCAGCCGCTCGTGGAAAGGCCTCAGAGCCTCCGTCACCTTCTCGCCGTGGATGCGTATGCCGTCAGCCAGATAGGGAATCTACAACCAGCAGAGAGGGGACTGATCACAAACCCAACCCAATTACAGCACAACATGCCGCGCCAAACGTGACAGTTCATCTCCCCTGAGTTTCAAGCAAAAAAAAACCAACAAAACCCTACATTTAATAAACAGGACTTTAAAAAAGTGAGCGATGAAGAAAGCACACTGACCAAACTAAGTCCCGTGGGGAAATTCTTGCTGACATGCCTCACTACTTTGTGTGTGTACTGTATCAGTCCCAACCCTGAGTTTAACCATGCTAATCTCATTCAGCAATGTCACCAACAAGATAACATACGACACTAGGGACTGGTGCTTAAAAGTGCCTCTTATTGACACCGTCTGCGCTGAGTGAAGATTTACTGAAAATACATGAGCTAAAAGTGTTAGAAAGTAAGAGGACTAGCAATAAATGAAATGTGATTTTTTTTTTTTTTTTTTTAATACTCTATATTTATGAAAGTCTTCCAAAGCGGATAAAGTGCATTCACATAGCCAGTGGCTTAGTGCACAATGACAGAATATCTTAGCAGAACTCGATGCAACCTTCTTGTGAAATAAAACAGTATGTCTCACCCCCCCCCCTTTTTTTTGTATATAACACAATTCCCAAGGAATCATTTGTTTATGGAGAAAAAAAAAAAAGAAATCTTGAAAAGACGGAATCGCTTTCATTTGCAAGCCCGAGTGAAGGAGGACAAATCCTATTACAGTGGCTTTAGTGCAATCCTCAGGTCCATGTGCGTCAGTCAGGTTGGGTTTCAGTGCGTTTCAAAGGGAAGCCTGCGTTTATTCCTACGCCCACAGGTAAAGCTGTTACAGCCTTTCTCCCCACATATACAGATTTCAGAACAGGATTCGTGTCGAGATAATAAAGGCAGAAGATGGCTGTTACAGGAGTGGAGAGTTAAACCCCAAACAATCTGACTCGCACATTCCACTCCTCTGCCTACTCCTGCTTGTCTAAGGGGCAAAACTGTCGGGAATGGTAGGAACTTGGTAGAAGTGTAACACCTGAAGGAGGAGACTGCTTTCCTTTCTATAGTGAGTGGGTACGGGAGTCGAAACATTTCACAAAATGCTGAATGTTCTTTTGTGTTTGGTTTCATATCCTCTTCTAATCACACAACTGTACTTTGTTTTATTGTCCAAAATGACTGAGAAGGGAAATATCAGGTCAGACAAACAGCGAGGAGTGTTTTGAGTGAGATAAGAACTAAGAGATGCAGGCCATGCATTGCTTTCCACTGATGCAATGCTCAGCAATCAAATGAAGTGTTTCAACTCCTGACAAACGTACAATAACGAGTCCCAGGGCAACACTTAAAAGACAAATGGGTGCATACACTCTAGGGTTTTTTCTTTTTTATCAGGTCAGTTTATAAGAGACCCGACGAATGTCTTGTACTGTAAAGATGTTTGAAACACTAAATGTTTCAATAAAGAACAGCTAAATACAAATATTCTACTTCAATTTTGTTGACATTGAAAGACATTCAGCGCATATTAATGTGGTGTCTCTGCTTGTGGCATCTGCTGTCATGATTCAGTTTGTCATTAAACCCTGAGCAGTAGCTGAAAGTGCCTGTGCTCTTAGCCCAGATCTTAAAGATCCAGACTACAGCTGATCAGCCACTGGTCTCCCAAATCAGACCTGCAGTATTTCTTCAGCATGTTCACACTACTTATGTAAAGTATGTCTAAGGAGCCCATAGGCCAGAGAGAATGAGAGTCTTGCCAAAAGCATCAGTATTTGGTTTAATCTTTCCACTGCTCTGTAACCTTGGGTAAATATATCTTTGCTCCAGTGAAGGGAAGATTTTACCCACACTGCACAGAACAACTGTCCAGAGTCTCACAGAAATGTACCCTTAAGGCAAAAGGAGAATTAAAGCCAAAGAGTAGCATGAGAGAGAGAGAATGTGAAAACAGCTTGAGTGGACTGTTTCAGAAAGACAACTGGATTCAAACAGAGCAGAAGACCAAAAGTGGTGTCCGCGCTGAAGCCTGGTAAGCTGCGGACGCTGTGAGAGACAAGGATTCCCCAGGATACAACGTGTTCTCATCAGCACCACAGCAATCATTTGAAGGAGGGAAAAAAGAAAAAAAACAAAAGAAGGGGAGATAGAGAGGGCAAGAGAAAGCAGTGTCTCCAGGGAAACCCAAGTCTTTTTATAGGCATTAGAACGATATAAATCTAGAGTGGTGGCATAGCAACAAGATGCTGAGGAGGTGACTGCAGAACCCCTGTTTACTGGGTAACATACACCTACATACACAAACACAACTGCTCACATTTGTCCCGCATATGCTAAATATACTGCACGCCACAGAGGGCCCAACATTACGATGTCCCTGAAGGCATGCAGAAAGACACCCAAACGAGCAGGCATTTCTCTGGATTCCACTCAGAGAACTTTAGTATGAATCACTGTTTGAAACTCAAAAGACTTGTCTAGAGATGAGTGAACAACGAGTGGATGTTCAAAGAAGTTAAATGACATCATACACCATTTGGGAGTCCCAGTTACTGACTGAATTTACTACCAATTTTAACATGCATGACAGACTTCTGCGAACATGTCTGGATTTTGTCTGATGCTAAGAGCTGCATGAATATGTAAAATATGCAATGGACAACACTGACAAAAATTTCCCAGCTTCCACAGATTTTGGAGCACCTGACATGCAGAAGAACTAAATATTTGATTTTACTCTCTTATCCCCCAGCTCATTCATGTAAGTGGAGGAGACATTCGTGAGGTAAGGGTGAAACTCAAGCTAATTAGGCCGTGAAGATCAGGCTCCAGCCAGCCAAACTTTTCCAGTCTGAGTCAGTCTGCATTTACAAAAAAAAAAAAAAAAAAGGAGAGAGATAGTTTAAGCGTAATTAAAAGTCTGTAGGCCTTTCAATCCGTTCACTCGGGAGCAGTCTTTAAAAGGACATCGGGAACAGAACATAAGAACCGGGCCTAGTCTAGAAAACCACCAGATGTTCTTTTCAGATCGGCAGTATTAAGATCCGGCTGGGATGGATTAATCGTCATTGTTCAAAGAAAAGGCCGGGGGAGAGAGAGAGAGAGAGAGAGAGAGGGAGGGAGGGAGTGGAGGTTTGCCAGTTGACCATGTGAGACAAAAGAGGCAGAGCCGTCACCGGTAAACTTAATCAAAAGCAGTCATCAGAGGGGAACTGTCGCAGGCGATGAAGCATTGTTTGAACGCCGTTTTAAAGCAACTTGGGGTCATGCGTTTTTTGGAGAGAACCGATAGCGGTGCTTATAAAGACGCTGGCAGCCTGTTTGGCTTGAGGATTAGCTGAATCGATTGCTAGCCTAAGGCTAAGATGGCTTTGTCCATACTTGTCAAGTCAGAGATCTGCTGAACAGATCTCCAAAATGTAAATACGCTTGGGCTCTGTCAAACTCAAACTCTGTGAAGCATCCGTGGCCCCAAATATGCCGGATGTAGTGTGTATTAGTATTAGTATTACATTAAATCAGTTTTATAAGCACACAGGGATACATCATTATGGTATATTATTAAACACTCAGCCTGAATGGGGGGGGGGGGGGGTCTGTTCACATTTACTCAGGCAGAGACTTTTGTCCAAAGTGACTTTCAAAAGAGTGTAGTTAATACTTAAATCAATCATCAATGTCAGTATGCAAAAAAAAAAAGAGCCAGTGAATGGACTAGTCTATGGTTATGTGGAGGACTCACTGTGCTAGCTCTTATCTTCCACACACATCTTAGATGTTGGTTAGAACTGAGCTAGCAACACAGAACTACCCAGGACTCTCCTAATGCTGTATTCAGAATGAATGAATGAATAGATACATAGATGGATGAATAGATGGATGGATGGATGGATGGATAGATAGATAGATAGATAGACAGATAGATAGATAGATAGATAGATAGATAGATAGATAGATAGATAGATAGATAATCAATCAATCAATCAATCAATCAATCAATCAATCAATCAATCAATCAGTCCTTCATGAAATCTGGCCATTAATTGCTGGGCATACTGTGGTTCTTCTTCATTGGTTAAAGAGGAAAGTACTCACCACTTAATTTCCAAAACATTTTCAGTGTATTTTATCATTCAAATTGTTTCCTACAGTGCAGCTTATAGTGTTATGCAGACCCTGTACATGAAAAGAAAGTAATTTTTTTAATCCATATAAGCTTTTTTCGGAAATATGTAAAACAGGTTTAGAATGTATGAATTAGAATTTAGATACACCCAAAACATTTGGGTTTGTTAAAAAAAAAAAAAGAAATAAGAATCTGCTTGATGTTAACCACATTTACTCATGTATGGGCAGTGTTGCAAATGTTCCTCCTCTAAAGGTTATTACGTCCTTCAAACTTAATTACATAACACTGGCTGTCAAGGGCTGAAAGCGCGACATGTTCTCTGATCCAAAAATAATACCTGCACAAGGGTAAACACTCAAACCATACATCAAAATCTCAGCAAACAGATGGAAATGTGAAAATCAAATGGAGTGAAAAGAGAAAATCAAATGGAGTGAAAACAGAATATTCAGTTCTGTGAACGCTTTTCTTTTTTTTAAGACAAAATGAGGAGAGTGAATGTCTTCAGGATGTGTTTTTGGAACAGAAGCTTCCAGAGGGAGCCCAGTCTGATACTGGTTACAGTGACAGTAATATCAGATGAGGATGAGAGAGAGAAGGGTAAAGAAAGAGAAAGAGAATGTTAACACTACAGTGACAGACCTCTGTGAACAGCATAAGTTTATGGCAGAAATACAGCTCTGTCAATGACTTCAGCATTATGATAAAAACCCTGACACCAACCCCCCCCCCAAATATAATAGTGGTATGGTCCCATGACAGTTTAAATTTTTATATGTTAAAGGTGAAATTCACAGCTGTTGACATGCAAACCCATTTTACCAGTTATCTTCTTGATCTCCAGCTGTTTCTGAATTTCAGCGGATCTGCATTGTTTTCCACTGTTTATGTCTTGACATTCATTAAATAAACCAGTGCCTGACTTGAAAGACCGTTTGAAAGATAACTGATAAAAGACTAGTAGTAATTAATTAATTGGCTCCAAATTCATGCAAGGGCAGCTTTTAAGGTCCTCTTAGCAACATATAAAATTTTACATGGGCTTGCGCTGGCCTACCTATCTGACTTAATTACACCCTATAACCAGAAGTCTGCCGGCAACCAAGCCTTTTCCTACCGCTCTCCCTTCCTCTGGAATGGTTTACCTTCAGAAATTAGGGAGGAAAACTCCCTCCATACCTTTAAAACCAGACTAAAGACTTATCTGTTTTCTCTAACTTATGGATAATGTAATTTTGATTTGACTTTGTTATAGACATGTAAAGCCCTTTGAGACTATAAATAGTGATTCTGGGCTGTAAATAAACTTGTATTATTATTATTATTATAATTATTAAAAGCAGCTGCTTCCTTTAAGAAAGAATGGGAACTGTATCAAGAACCATGCAGGGTACAGAACACCCTGAAACCAGCCCTTAACCCCTCTGACAGTTAAAACACACTTACTGGGGAGTTAAATGTCGAAACATCATGAATTTATGGTACAATACATTGCATATTTTTGATCTCAGCACTGAAAAAGAGGATTTTTTCCCCATTAAAAACACAATTAACTAAAAACTTTGCTCCAGTGAAAGCATCTCAGGGACTGACGAATGATAAGTGTCACAGTGAGTCCACATGACAGAAAGGATGAATTTCTCTTTTGAGAACTTGATAGGAAGTTTAGTGTATGAATTGTATGATACGGCTCATATAACATTCCAATATCCTGATCAGTGGTTTTATCTGAACCGTTAAATCATAGATTGATATTCAAGCTTTGTTTTGTTTGCTGACATCTTAAATATCCTGTGCTTCACCAAGCATCTAAATATTCTAGAAATTGCAGTCTTGTGACATGATATAACACAATGTCATCATTCCACTACGAATTTGAGATATCAAAGAACAGATCAGCCATATAAGAAAAAAAAAAAGCTTCAGGCAATTTTTATCCCAACATTATATACTATTTATGTATTCATGTAAAAGTATGACTTTAAAAAGGTCATTCAGGAAAAGGAGGTTTGAGAAAGAAGAAAAAAGGAAAGTTTGATCTTGACTGGAACACATTCAGCACACCTCGGCAGAGGAATGTGGCATTTTAGGCTGACCTACTTCACGTCTGCCACCAACAGCAATTAAATATGCCGTCTGACTGACAGTGAAGGGAAATGGCTTTCTATAACATTACTATAGATATGTGTGAGGCAATTACTGTACACGTCATAACAGGAGAAAACCGCGAAAAACTGCACCGCTACACAGCCCCTCAAAGAGAGAAACCGCTGCCAGGGGAGCCGATGTGAAATGAGTCAAAGGCCTGAGCTTCTATTTAGATGGTGGATTTGGAGAACATGCAAGTCTGACAAGTCAGAAAGCCGCCCCCCCCCCCCAAACAAAATCAAAACAAAAACAACAAAAAGAAAACACAAGACACAAAGGGAACAGGAGTGCATCGATAAAAAAGGGTGTGCTACAATGCAAAGATTAAAGACTAGAGAGAGAAGAGGGAAAACAACAATGTGTAGGCAGCTCCTCAAAAAAATATACACCCTCAAGAAAAACAGCCACTTAGACAGAAAGGCAGCTGGATCGACAGGCAGACAGAGAGGCAGACAGACGGAGATCCCGACAGACAAACCCATAAAGAAGAGGCGTAAACAATTTAAGTACACGGGACGCTATCAACATACACACCGTGTTATGACACAAACTATGTTTCAGTCTGTTCTCAAAGACAGTGAGCTGTTTTTGATCCAGTCCTACACAGCTTGGGTGAAACATATGCTAGTTTGAGTAAACATTTGGCTATAGGTATGCACGAGTATTCCTGAGAGAAAGTCCCTTTTTATCTGTCTTTCAGCTGCTCTTAGATTGGCTTCGCAACATCTCTAATGAGGGTTTTACATTTCTGAGCATGATTTTGTTTTGCAACAGGGTTTTGCAAAGGAGGAATCCAACACAGCAAAGTGAGAAGTAGTTAATACGTGTTATCTTAACGATTTAATGAGTCATTCAACGCCAGCTGACCTGGAAAGATTCACAGACTTATCCTGCCAAACTGCTAGATTGTGACTTTTCTAAATTCTTAAAAGTTTGGTTCAGTCTAGAGATGCCTGTATGCTGGAGGTGGGTTTTCAGATCAAGCAACCAGTCTGCTCTCTGATTGGCTGAGTACTGCACATACCCGCCCCCAGGTTAAAGTCAGCCTCTGGTGAAGAGGTGACAGCAAACAGAAATAGAGCTTTGGTTCTTCAAGACATGTTTTGGTCCATCTTCTTTTAGGCTCTACTGTATCTTCAATGTTGTTAGTGAAATAAGTGGGTCTTACCTGCCAAGCAATGAGATCTTTCAGCTTGTCAATCTTTTCCTGGTCTTCTGGATGTTCCTGGATGTACTTCTCTGTGAAAAAGGCCTAGCCCAATAAATGAGCGAGAGAGAGAAAGAAAAGGGGTGGGGAGGTTAGAGAAAGAAAGGAAGACAAGTCAGGTGAAAAAAAGAGACATCAATCTTTTTGTCATCACCACCGCTCTCCTTCAAGAACAGGCCCCCCGGGGTAGAATTCAAAACTCTTTTCTCTTTCTTTCATGCAAGAAGTTTTTGACACACAGAGAGCCATTCAAATGTGATTGATAATAGTGGGCAACCTGTTGTGACTGTCAAAATAAAATGAAAGGTAAGGGAATGAACATGCATAAAAAAAGAAACGAACAAACAATAAAAAAAGCTTTTTGACGCATTTGATGATAAGAATAAGAAAAAGGCAGACTCAGTCGAGCTGGAGGGTTGAAACAGAGGTATACTTCTACAGTGAGCCAATGGCAGTAGCCTAACTCCTACTTTATATTTCCATTGGTCTGATGGACAATCCGAAAAAAAGCCAATGTGGTAAACAGATACGGGAGAAGCTCTTAATGGCACTTGTTTTGTTCTTGTCCTTTGGTTTGTGTAGCACCCAAGTCCAAAGCTGGTCATTTCATTAACAGCATCAGCCTTAAGAAATGTCTCTCTCTGCGTAATCAAGTATGAAAGCAGCATGATTAAGTCCAAATCAAAATCAAACTCTTGAGTGACTGAGTGAAGGACTGAACAAAAACAGTAACTTCCTCTGTTCTTCATTATGACATCACTTGTCCTTCATACTGATGCTTGGAACAGTGTGTCGTACCTTTTCGTAGTTAGCGAAGCCACCCATGACGGCCGGGTCAACGATACCGTTGAGCAGCATGGAGAGGGGGTTGATGGGAAGGTTGGGGTCGTTGAGGTGTCTTTGGACCATGTTGTTAATCTTC
This sequence comes from Chanos chanos, assembly GCF_902362185.1. Lineage (NCBI taxonomy): Eukaryota > Metazoa > Chordata > Actinopteri > Gonorynchiformes > Chanidae > Chanos > Chanos chanos. Next base: position 32,212,390 of record NC_044499.1, on the reverse strand, counting down.
TCGTTGGTGGTCTGCATGGTTTCAATAGCATTTTCCAGAGGACTGATCTCCTCCTATAAACAATATCAGAGAGACACAGACCGGCATTAATGTATACACGTATGTACCCAAAACAGACAGCTATAACAGGCATATTCGTCACGTACCCATGTTTAATATCAGCAGGCCTAGTGGAAAAATCTGGAAGGCCTGCAGAATCTGTTTACCTAAGATAGCAAAATGGCTCTCAGCCAACAGACGTTTTTAACACACATTTTTAGTACACATTGTGTATGTACCAAAACATAACTCCCATGGTAGTGTTAACTGATTCAGACTAATTAACAGATTCAGATCAGTCAAAATTATTATTTTTTCCCAGGCAAATAACTTCCAAGTAACCTATTTTGAGTTCTCAGTCTCAAATCAAACTCCTGTACTGATCTTTCGGAAACTTCATTACGAGCTTGAGTGAGCGAATCAGGCTAAAATGCTTTAAAAAAAAAGAAAAAAAAAAGAACAGATTTATTAGGCTTGACTAGAGTCTGCTTAAGGGACTAAAATGTCTTCTGCAGTTCCTTTATCCCATTTAACCCATCTGTGAATGGGATTTCGCATCAATCTCCCCAACACTGATATGGCAATTTCAAAACAAATCTGTTCGCTGCTGGCAAGGGAAAACGAGTCTCTCGAGAGATAGCTAATAAGAATTCAAACGTGTTGTGGACTGTCAGAAGCAATGGTGATGTTTAATAACGGAGGGACAGAGAGTGTCATGGAGACAAAGCCTCAAGCTGGGATGACTTTTCCCCGGCCAAGTCTCTCCCGCCCCGCGTCACTTACGCCTGTCGTCAGATGGAGGGCTTTGAATAGTCTATGATTTCACGCAGTCCTGTGATTCTCCAGATGGAAAAGAAGCCACGGGGGTGTGAAGACAAGCACGTTCAACTGACTGCCAGTTTAGAAATTTCTGGAATATTCAGGTAAATACATAATGCCTATCATAATGCTATCAAAAAACAGCTATAAAACTAAACAAAACAAACAAACAAACAAACAAAAAAAACAGCAAGCTGTAATGCTATTGATTAAATAACCCTAAAAATAATTATATGCAGCCTAAAAGAATACATTAAAAAAATCCTACTAGTTTTTGACTAGTATTCATTCATGAAGTTGTAAGGAAACTGTTTTCTAGTTCTTTACATTTATTTATGATTCTTCATTTAAATAGTACATGGATACAGACAGATGATGATGGCTCAGGAGGGTTACTGGTCATTCATTCATTCATTCATTTTCCAAGCTGCTTTTCCTAATTAGGGTCGTGGGGTGCTGGAGCCTATCCCAGCGCTCATTGGGTGAAAGGCAGGGAAACACCCTGGACAGGTCGCCAGTCCATCGAAGAGGGTTACTGGATAATGTTTTTTTTTGTATTAATGAGTGCTGATCCTGTCTGTCTCTCCATAGTACAAACCAAATCCATATTTATTAAAGTTAATGATGGCTAATTTGGTTACGGATGGTCTGGCTACTTTGCTGAATGTTGTAGGGGAAACAAACAGGTTTCCAGGGAAATGGTCAAGTTTAGAATGCAGCTTGTCTGAAGTTTGTGCCAATCGGGCCTATTTTTTAAGAAAGATAGACAACCAAACAGTGGCAAACCCAAACAAGTGTATCATACCAACCTAATGTTAAAGTTGGTTCGAGTTTAAAGTCTGAATGTGTAAAAGATGATAAGTCAAGTTCACAAGAACTGAGAGACAACCAAAGTTATATGTCTGTGTAGAGACAATCTGGAGATGAAACCTACATTATGTAGTTGGCACATGTGTGACCTGTTCTGACATAGGGCTGAACAGCATAATGCAGATCTATAAAATGCAGTGAATTAACAGTGACTAAACAATAATGTTTGAAGCGCAATTCACTTTCAGAGCAATATCTGGACTCCAGAGAAAGACGAAGTGACATACAGAGAAAAAGAGGATGAGAGAGTGAGGGGGCAAGGGGAGAGAGAGAGGGTGAGAGAGAGAGAGAGAGAGAGAGAAAAGGAGAGAGAAGGTGAAGACTAACAGCAGAGCTGAGCTCTTGAAAGCAGACGTTTGAGCCGCTAAACCCATGAAAGGGCCTAATGAAAGGGACAAATGAAGTGTAATTGATTGCAGAATACTCAGGAAGGCTAATTAGGCTAAGTAGAGCGTTTGTTTTTTGACAAAATGACGACACATTAAAAGGATGAGGCACATGGCTGGGCTCTTACTGATACTGTAAATCTACCATAATGCACTCAAACACATACACACACAAGCTTGTCATCCTTCCTCACACTCAAACACACACACAAGCTTGTCATCTTCCCTCTCACTAAAACACACACACATACTCACACACACACAGGCTTGTCATCCTTCCTTTATGCTCAAACACACACACACAGACACACACACACAGACACACACACATGGGCTTGTCATCCTCTGTCAATAGCCCACTTCAGCATGGACAAATCCCTGCCTCAAAGACAGAGAGACAGAGAAAAAAAGGTACAGGAGACAGAGAAAAAAAGGTACCAAGACAAAACAAAGTCAACCCCTAGGTGTATTCACAGCGTCTACAACACTTTAAGGAAGAATTTGAGAGGCACAAACATTAGGCTGGTTCTAAAAAGAAAAAAAAGCATCACATGCAGATAATCTATTCACAATTTAAAAGAAAAGGTGGAACAGTCAAGTATATTTAACTGATTTTCTATAGTGTCTACTTCTGGAGCTATGTCAGCTGAGAGATGCTCTTTTCTGTTGCCACCTGAATACTCTTATTTGTTACAGGTTTGGCTTAACACATATTTCACTTTTCTTGAGTCACAATATCACCTGATGCATGAACAGAGGCTTATGTAAGCAAAACTTTCCACATGAACTAATCAGAGAAAGTCAACTGCTCCAACACCCTAAGGTCTCATTTCATACAAACTGGTCTTCATCCAAAATCCCCTGTTATCACTCACCGTAGACAAAGGCACAACTTCAAACCATTATCACTCACCGTGGAGAAAGTCACAACTTCAAACCAACGCAAGATGCCGGGGAGTTTATATGCCGTAACGTAAGTGCTCCTTTCAATCCACATATTCTGCAAAACAAAACACACACACAGACACACATGCACGCACACACACCAAATTAAGGACAGGACAAAATAAGAGCAGGCTTTTAGTTAAAAAAAAATTGCAGGTACATGGCATCCACACTGTATGGTAGGCCACTTAGGGAAAAGTAATTTACTTTTTTTTTAAGGAAAGAAGTTATGCTAATGGATGCGTTATAAAAACCTGGCTGTGAATGAGATGAGGCCAGTGAGTGTCAGAGAAACTGCATTAAAAGAAAAAATGAGAAAAAAAAAGCACGCCTGTCTTTTGGATTAGTCCTCCTTGAGTAGGTATTTCACAGTGTCCTTTGATGACAGCTCATTAACCCACTGTTCAAAGGCACACAAAATAAAGAGGGCTTTTCCGCTAATAGTTTTTAGACACAGAAACTTCTCAATAATGATGCTAGTTCTGTACCAAAAAAAAAGGAAAAAGGAAGAGAAGAGGGAACAAAAATAAGAAAAAAAGTTGTGCAGAGGATTTTCAGGAAGGAGGGAAAAAAAAGCTGCCTTTTTTTTAGCTCTCCTTAGGGTGCTTTCCTAATGTTCTGCTTTTCTCTAAAGCTGTCAGGTAGTTACGAGGAATGTGAAGACACTCATTTTCGTTATCTATTTGATCGGCTTGTATGGCTTATCACAAACAAGACGTCACAACATCAGCTCAACAACAGGGACCAAGGTTTACTGAGATGTTTGATTAGGAGTTTGATCTTTCTTGTTAGTCTTGAGGCGGTAAGAATTAGAGATTTAATAATGTTGAGTGTACAGGTATACACTGTCTCATACAGAAGCACTGTCTTATACAGAAGCATGGAAAACCATTACTGGTGTAAACAAAAACAAATAAACAAAAGCCCACAAGCTAAAATGAAGCTCAGACAAACATGCTGAAACATACAATCCTCCAACACCTTGACTGGACAGTAAGAAAATCATAGTTACAGAAAATTCATTGTCCGGATCCTTCTCCCCCTTCCTTACTGGTCTGGAATACTGGAATTTTTGGACTTCATTTACGGTGTAAAAACTGTAAACGAAAAATGAAAACAAGTGTGGGTTATTCAGCCTCTACTCATACTGACTGACTTTGTATAACCACAGTTTGACAGGGCAGTCGGATGATCAGAGAGTCACAACGTTCATCCACCACGGTAAGGCACAGCTCCGTGAAAAGACATCTTTCCAGTTTGGGTTTGAGAAATATTTCACTACATGCCCTAGATGCACTCTTCTCCAATGTAAGCTCCTGCAGAGATCAGAGTACAGTCACACATTCATGTTAAACAGCACTGTCTCCGCGCTGGGAACAATACTGCATTACAAGCTAAGAGAGGGTTCACTCTTTCTTCTCTCTCTCTCTCTCACACACACACACACACACACACACACACTATAGGTTTAAAAGTCACAGCATATTTCACACGTGCACCATATGGCCTAGCAAGCTTTTGAATGACATTTCATGATTACAATGCAGCATAAAGATATCAAAAGATATCAAAATGAAGAGTCAGCATTTCAAAAGGAAACAGCCTCAAACTTAAACAGAAAGTGTGTGGCTTTATAACTTATGTACAGTGTGTGTGTGTGTGTTTGGAAAATGAGATTGCATTATTGCCAGGATAAAACAGGGGCAATCTGAGGGAGAGAATAGAGGACACTGTGGCCTGTTTGACTCTCATACGCGAAATACACACAAATATGACAAACCTTGCGGCCACTGATTTTCAATACTCAAATCTCATTTCTCACCAAACTTCAATCATAAATTGCAGTTTATTTTTAGGAGGAGACCTGATGAAAACATATACCCTGACAGAGAAGCAGGAGCAGTTCTGTCATGCTGCTGGCCAAGCTGTGAATCTGGGCTGGCTCTGTAAGCGTTTGATCTAATAAACAGATGGAAATCACCCTTAAAAACACACTGCCACCAAATTCTCTTCTATATATTCCTTTAGCCGCGGGAGTAGAGAAACAGAAAAGAGAGGAACAGTGAGGAGAGAGAGAGAGAGAGAGAGAGAAAGAGAGAAAGACAAGAAGACAAACACAGTGACTGGACCATACTCATATCAGCTCACACACATAGCCCCTCTAATCCACAATACAAACAGAATTACATATTCACGAAACAACACACACACACACACACACACACACACACACACACACCAACACCCACCCCAATACTGGGGAAAGCAGCCCATGGCTGTGGAGCCCCTCCAGAGAAAGAGGGGTAGTCTTTGTCCTTTGTTTATTTGGGGAGGGGGGAAAAAACGATGAATAAATAGTGATTTTAATTACTCCTCATGCTTGGCTGAAAGGCGTTTGTGAGGACAGCCAGATCTGATTTGCCACGTTTACTCATGCTGCTCAGTCCCATCCCAGGCAGCAGGATGCTTTGCATTTGGCACAGTCTTCTTGCCAAAAGTGATGTTTCAGGTGCAGGTGTGTGAGTGTGTGACTTTGGTGCTGGTGATGTAACTTATTAACACAGTGGATAAGCGTGGTAAGGTCAAAAACTGTTTGATCACCTCACATTACCATTTTAATTAGTTGAGCTCAGTTCACTGTGCCTTCCAGCTGTCTCTCTCTGTCTGTATGTCTGTCTCTCTGCATGCCTGCCTATCTCTCTTTGTTACACACTCTCTTTATCTCTGTGCCTCTCTCTTTCTCCGTTAATCAAGCTGTCTGTCTGCCTACCTGTTACTCTCTCCCTGTCTGTCTGCTACCCTCATCTCCTCCCTCTAAGCAGCCCTGCTTAATTAAAACTTCTCTCTTAGCCGTTCTGTCCATCTTCACATTAGACCATACATAAAAAACTCATGTGCTCTAACATTTTAATGCCATGCAGTGGCTTTATACATAGGGGCCCTCATTCACACTGTCCACTGATTTGTTTCTTTAGGGTTAATGTCCTCAGTGTTTAAATAAAAGCTTAATAATGTAAAATCCACAATTTTGATCTATTCATTATGAAATTTCATACACAGACTCATACCTCACTATCTGCTCTGATACTGGTTTGTTCTGGAACTTTGGCGGTAGTTCAAGGATCGGTTTCACCGTGAAACACTGAATATCTTTACCAACTCGTTAAGGCAAACTTTATAGTCTCAAAGGGTGTACCATTTGTTACGCTACAGACAGATTACTTCTGCCATACTTGATATTAATCCGGTGGTTTTATGATTGACAGGTTAAGTGTGATGCGTATGGAGGTACGTGCTGAGTAAGGATACACTGTCCGGACGAGTTTCGGATGTCCTCACTGGGTGGAGTGGTAGTCTTCATTTTCTCAGCGTTGGGGAACTGAGTAAGTAGCCTGGCCTCGAAGTCTTCCCTGCGTTCATATTCCTTCCCACGGTAGATGAACATTTTGTTCTGAAAACAACAAGGACATGTATTAAGACCGATGTCATCCATACACTGTCCCCTTCAGAAATACTGCTTGCGCACAACTCACATTGTGCATGCGTGCGCACACACACACACACACACACACACACACACACACACACGCACAAGCATGTGCGCATACACTTACACAGAGTTTTCCTCCGTCACATCTGAAGGTCATCTGCGCAGTCATTATCTCTGTTACTGGTCTATGAATCTCATTATTTTGGTTCTATTTGAAATGGCCACAAAAACAACAAAATGATTCCTCAAAATGACTTTGGGCTGTCCATCCAAAAACAAACCACTCAACCCCAATGTAAGAGGAAGCTGACACTCGTGGTAATTAGCCATTTATAAACGTGTAGTAACTTACTACAATAACATGTTTACACCATTAAACAGTTACAAAGATGATTTCATCCCACATTCATTTACTTAGGGAACCCTTACCCCCAACCCATCTCGTAAAACTTTATAAAGGATATATGTATAATTCATATGGTTAATTCCTTAGGGGCACTTGGAAAGCTATTTAAATACCGTAACTGGAGAGCACTTAGGAGCACGACTGGCAGAGGACAGGTTTTAAAACACATCATCATAATCTGCATATCAAGGACCGGCTTTCAACACTACTGTACAGGATCTTGGCACCTTGGGCTGTTGTCACAGTGGGCTCGGGTGGAATGCTTGTGGTTTTATTTATTTATTTATTTATTTATTTATTTTGTGTGTGTGAATTGGCTCACTGAATGCACTCCAAGAGTTCTCCATTAGTTGGCTGTACGTTGGTTCCAACAGAAAATGCTGCCATAACCTCGCGGCCCAGACAGAGGACTGCCGCGGCTGCCAGCTCAGTCAAAGGCAGGCTGGTACATTCCAATCGGCTTCTGATCAGGACAAGCGCATCTGTGAATGAGCACTTAGCCCGCTGGCCGTCAGCACCATGCTCAGTTCACCGTATCTTTAATAACTTAGGACACCCGCAAGGTGCTTACGGCGTTGGCTGTAAGTCATTTTAATGTCCGCTAGAGCAAAATTACAGCATATTGCAAAGGTACAATAAAACGGGGAAAAACATTATCCCCGGTCCCCATTTATCCCAGACCAGACCTGGGCCTGTTTAAGTGCACTCTACATTGTACAAGAGTCAGTACACACCGCACAGGAGTCAATGAAGGTCGTTTGTAAAGAGTGTTCAGCTGGAGAGCTTTTCAGTCTGTGTATGTTTATGGCTGCGATTAAATAAATAAATAAAGTTTTAAAAAGTCCAAACAATGAATCATAACAGCTGCCGAGCAAAAAATATCTTTCGTGCTCGACGTATACAAATTCCGGTTCTGTCTGGTTTCCTCAATCAATCATGCAGGGATTTTTAACGCGGAGCCTGTTTCGTTCTGAAAAGAGCATGCGGTTTTGACACGGAGGACGTTTGACAGGCTGAAAACGTGCAATTAGTTTACCTTTCTATAAATACTTTTGAGCTAAAATCAATCATGCCCCCCCCCCCACTCCATCTCCCTTCACTTGTCTTAAAAGACTCCATGCACAACCCTCTCTGTTGGCGTATGCATTTGTTGGCATTCAGAGGTACGCATTTGCGTGCATCTCAGTCTTTCAATTAATGCAATGCAATGCGGTGATGAAATACGCCCTGGGTAGATTTTTTTATTTTTTTTTCCAAATCTGCTCTGAGCGATAAGGTGCCAAATTACTCTTGATTTCCATATGAGGAGGTTCTTTCACAAATCTAGAATATTCTCACCATGACTGTCACCAGCATAATAAAACCGTGTCAAAAAGGGGAAAAAAGCAATTTTTTTGTCTTCAGTTTAGACAAAGCCTTGTTTTATCTGTGCCACTACACGCTGACACTAGCAGAATGTGAGCTGGCCTCTTATGGCCCACGGTGCTGTTATAACCCAATCTACTGGACTATGACATATGTGTGATTTTTCTGAGTCAGTTAATGTGCAGTCAATAACCCCCCCCCCCCAAATAAGTAAATGAACAAACAAACAAGATAAAAGGGAGCCACACAAACTGAAATGGATGATCTCTTTTCATCGGGGCTTCTCCTTTGCCACTTTTATGGAAAGCATGTGTCAGCCCCCAGAGTGGAGAAAGACCCATCACCATGTGCTCCAGCAGAGTCACTGCTTAAAGCAAGTTTGAGCGACTGAAACTTTCTATGGGCACATAGATAACTGAAAAAGAATCTGAAAAAAATTCCCAGGATGTAAGATAACCATACATGTAGTGTAGCGTGTGGCACAGAATTATATACAATAATTAACCTGCCATTGCTCAAATGCTGGAAAGCATAATCTGCAGAATTTCACACTGGTTTACATACTGATTTAATTGAAGACATAAAGCCATCCATCCTTGAAAAACATAACTTACAATTCACTGTCTTTATGTGCTCAGCTTAAATGCCTCACCCAGTTGCTTGTATAATCACAGGACATGGATATATTTTTTCTACATTGATTATGCATTCTGTTTAAACATTAAAAATGTGATACAAGTCCTGGTATCCCCAGCTCCAAACATGAAGACGAAACTATTGGATTTTCTTAGCCCTCTTCAAAATGTGTATTAAACCTGGGGGTGGGCTGCTTTACTGAGTAAAAAATAATGTGACTTTCAATAGTTATTATTAATAATCAATTCAACATGATAGTCAGGTTAATCCCGAATCTCTAATGTTTATCCTTATCAACAGCTTGTGGGCTGTTAGCTCAGCTGATGATAGAGAATGGCTTTGACTGGTTTAGACAAACAATATTCATGATGACTGAACAAACCATGGTCCAAAATGCTGAGAATGTGACTAATTACACAACAGTTCTCAAGAACTTGCGAACTGGTTCTATGGAAAAGCCAGGCCTGGTCATGGAATTATTGCGGCTACATAATTAATGAAGAAAACATTTGCCACAGAGCAAATGTAGCACCTAAAAATGAATGAGACTGGAAAAGACGTTTCATCCACATCAGTGACGTGAAAAGCCTGTCGAAGATGTTCTAAAATAAGAAAACATGACGGCTCATATTTTAAAGTCTCAGAGTGAGGGAGGATACATATTTTAAAAGTGTTTCTCTCTTAGCTTCTAGAAACTTCAGTGCACAACAGAACTTAGTTAAAAAAAAAGCTAGCCTGGATTTGGTAAATGGAGAGGAAAAGACAGAGCGGCATGGAAAAGAAAAGAGAGAAAAAGAAATAAATGTAATGAAGAAAACTGTAAGAGAAGGAAAAAGACCCTTTCATTCTCAGTAATGCTTCAGCCCAGCTGGTGCCATAGTGAAGTGGAACATTATGACAAGCATCACATGATGCTCCCAGCACACACCGAAAACATCATGATATTTAAGGGTCAAGCAGGAGAAACAGAGTTGTATGGAACTGTCTATCTATCTTACATCTTTTACCTCAATATTGTGGCTTATTCTAGCTAGCAAAGTAATGCTACTGACCTGAACGTTAACATAACTGAGTAACATTATTCCTCACCTGTAGAACCACTATCCTGGGCTATTGCATGCCAGGCAATGTCCCTCTTACCATTTGCTTTATAAAAATTTGTTTTGGGATCACATATTTCTTGACCTCCATTATCAGCCACTTCTCATCTATTCTGAAATTTTTAATGTAATGAACTCAAGCTCTTATGTCCAGGCGGCTGTGTTTTTTATGCCACTGAGTTGGCAGACTCAAGACTTACTTTAAAGACACTAGTGTATTAACATATCCTGCTGCCCTCACACACGTGCGGCTAATCCGTCATAAATTGCTAGATTAAACTCTAGTGTGAAAAATCAGTCTATAGAGATGGAAAAAAATGCCACAAAGCACTTTTAAGAGAGCAACTGATTTCCTCATATAATTTTGTATTCCCTTAGGCAGGGAAGATGCTGATAAACACAAATAGCGATATTACCACTAAAACAAAAGCATTTATCTCAGTTAGGACACTGCAAGTATATACTTCCTCAGAGTGCTCTTCAAATAACCACTTAAACATTCAGAGACTTTAACTCTCAAACAGACACCACCTCCCCATCAAAAAAAGAACAGGGACACAACGAGGGCAAGAGACAGAGAGACACTCTACTCATAAAATCTTTCCCAATCATAATGTATGAGTACAAGCCTTTCAGAGATAACACGGCGTCTGAGTCCATTTAAAACATGCATTAAGACTCAAAAATGAGTGTCCAACAGTATCAGTAATTGATTTTTTGTGTTTAACTCTGTCTGTGAAAGAGGTTGAAAGGTCATGTCCAATGATTGAGCAATTATTAAGAAGAAAAAAAAAATGTCCTCAAAGGACACGTCTAAAGATCAAACAGCATCGTTTTCTTTAAAAGACTCTTGAAACCAGATGATATGAATGTGCAATGTTCAATATAAAGAGAATTTCTGGAAACAGTGTTGAGATCAGAAAGAGAACTTTGAAGTCTATCTGAGGAATGAATTTAAGAGAGAGAAATTGTATTTGATTATACTGTCATAAAAAAGCACAAAATGACCATGGTACCAAGCACAAGTTTACAACACAAAAAACCCAGAAATATTCTTGATGAAAACATTTGAGTGGTCATAACTGCCATTTCTGTAAGCAACCAAATGCTAATAGAATAGGTGAAAGACTTCTCAGTGAGCAGCGAATTTCGACAAATGACACATCTGTAAAGTGCTTGAAAGTGTTTTCTGATGAGCAGTGTGTCTGGGCCCAGAATAAAGCTAATGTCAAAACTATCATCGGTGCTTAAGTGAGAGATTCTTCACCTTCTACTGATCACACCTAATTTAGTTTCCACGCAAATATTTCCATGACCTCCAACAACAACAGAGAACCAGATGCTGTCACAAAAGGCAGACCCTCCAATGTGTCAACGGCTAGCCTTTCACACCAAGAAATCCTCAGGTTGTTTATCCTCTACTTAGGGGGGGGGGGGGGGGGGGGGGGGGGGGGACGTCCATTTTCTGTGTGTTTCTGGCTTGTCTGCTTAGTGAGTTTTCACAGGCTAACATGGGCATATATTGACGCGTGCAGCAGGGGACTGTGGCTCTGCTTGTAAACGAATTGATTGGTGGTGTTTGTTGTCTGTAAATGATGAAAGTAAAAAGGGGGTGGGAGGGGTGAGGTCGTATCGTGTAACTCACCCTGAGGAAGGACGGGAAGCCCATTCCATAATAACCCACGGCAAAGTAGTCGGACTTGGGCCGGATCACCTTCACTATGTTCTCGTAGAACTGGGCCTGCTTTCTCTGCAGAGAGAGGGGAACAAACGTTCTTTCACTGCCACACCACTAAAAATGCATTTTACTGCTCATTTCACTTTTACGCTATTCTCATGCTATTTTACCATCTCAAATATCTCATAACCTTATCATATTTTCATTTACTACACTAATAAAGTAAAGCACAGATTCATCAGCAGATGTAGAATGAGTAATGCTGCTGTATCTACCCACAGTCAGTGAATATCTGAGACTAATTTCTGGAATATTATCATTTATCTACATTCTATATTGCATATTAATGCCATTGAAGTTATTAAAATTAAATATTTTTATTACATCAGTACGGAGGATTAAGACTGAATTCTTATTCAGTAGTGTTCTGAGTCAGCAGCATTTATGTATTAAAACCATACAAACATTCATATAAATGCTACGCCATGGATACAAAATGTGTTCAAATTTTACATAGCTATTTTTATGATGGAGTCTTCTCATATGATCTAATGATGGGGATCTAAGTTGAGATCTGTCATACTTGTGAGTGACACAGGAAAAGGTGCGGATTCATTCGGTGAATGAAGAAAAGCGCTGACGTACCAGTGATGCGCTGAGCTGTTCAAAATCAAACATTTCATTCTCATACTGCTCCGCTAGCTCTTTGCCCAAAACAATCGCCTCCTCCCACATCTGGAAAACAGCACAGAGACATAAAAACAAAGCCTCGCCAAACTGCAAATCAACACAAATCTGTGTGTGCGCCACAGGTCAAATGGTGGCATTATCTCTTTAATGACCGCTGGATGAGTGTGGGGGGATGTGAGTGTGTCTCTGTGTGTGTAATCGTTTTTCCTAACTTAGGAGGACATTTTGCTGAAAGCACACTAGTCTACTGGGAACACCTTGTCAAACACCTTGTCAAACTGGGGTCGAAATCATAGTTCATAGTTCCCACAAATTTTTTTTGTTTGTTTTTTTTAAAGATATACTGTTGTTTTTAGTAAAACTAAAAGTGTTAAATGGTCAGGGTTAGGTGGTTATTCCTTACTTTTGCCATAATGGAAGTCAATGGAGGGTCCACAGAATCTAACATACAAAGTGTGTGTGTGTGTATTGGCATCAACTCTTGAAGACATGGCATGTAATATACTGTATCTGGTCAGCATAGCTGTCATTGTACAATAGCACCACTGCAATCATGAGAAAAATCAGTAAATTAAAAGATAAGGTAACAACTAATGACAACTGTGTTCTGTACTGTGGCCTGAATAGTTTGAAGCATGAACAAAAACACGTACGAAAGTCTATTTGAAACTGTCACTAATAATAAATGAAGCCTCCTTCTGATAGCATATCTAGTAGTGCAAACCAAATAAATAAACAAACACAACACAGTTTTCATATTACACAGAAAAAACACATCCTGAGGGTAAAGTGAGAGAATGACATTGGTTATCAATGCCTTCGTTTCATTGATAGTGAAAAAGCAGGCACCGTTTCAGAGATAACACACACGCAAGCCCACTCTGTGCCACATATAAATTACACACAGCTCTGCTTATTAACAATTCAGCTACTGCAAAGGCAAACGCTTGCCAGCAGCAAATGAATAAGCAATTGCTTCCATCTGTAAAAAAAAAAAAAAAAAAAAAGAAAAAAAAAGAAAAAAAGAAAAAGAGGAAGAAGGGGAAAAAAGAGAAGGGTGTTGAATAATACAATAAAAATCACATTGTAATATTAAGCCGTATATTCTGAATGGTAATTAATTTTAACCAATTCATAAATGTCTCTTCAGACAGAGGGGTGTATTAGCAGAGAACAAATTGAGTCTCCATGGGAGCCAAGAGCAACAGTCCATGTTCCAGTGTAGTCTGGCAGGCTCCAATGGGGAGAGGTCAGGACCCTGGCTAGGGAAACCCTAACAGAAGTGAGGAATAACTGTAGCCCATCTGGACTGTAGAGACTATAGTCCTGAATGGTTCGTATCATCATGGGCCACTGAGCTTGATCGTCGATTTAAGGACCTTCTATAATCGAAATATCTCCACACAAACAGCCATGCAGTTTATACAATGGACTGCCTGTTAAGCAGGAACATCTGACCCATATGAGTGCACAAAAACAAATAGGAAATCCATTCGCACTGATATATGTTTACCCATTCTCTAAAATTCAGCGGAAGTGAAGTCTTAAGACTGCACCTTCCCGGTGAGGATCTCTGAAGCACAACACACACAATCAGGAACCATTTCCTCGACCTGCTGATCCACAGGGCTAGGTAAACAGCCACGGATACACCGTCATCTCTGACTGTCCCTGTAAGATCTTCAAAATCTCTCACTATGGAGAGAGCTTAGTCCTCTAGTACCAAGGCTTCTGCAGAAGGCAGCTTAGAGTCTTCAGACCACAGCTTACACAGAAGGAAGTCAAGAGCCCACAGACTACAGGAGTAGAGAGAAAAACTTTACAGCTACACTAAATAACCACACAAAACCACTACATTGTCGACTTCACGCATTCAGGATGTTACCAAGACCGTACTTACTGTCCTAGTTTTAACAGATGTGTTGATGATGTCTAGATTGGGGAACATTGCACAGGAAGTCACCTTGGTGGGCCCATGTTACAGCTATCAGAGTGATTCTAGCGGAAGTCTCTGCTGAGGGCGTCTATAATTGCCCACTGATATGAATGCACGCTATTAGCATAATGGTATTTTTACTGCACCACTCTTTTGTCTCAATTGAACTGGTTCACATCTGGCTGTCACATGACTGAAAATGCTGGGAAAGGGGACAGCAGTGGAAATGGACTATTAATGAAGCAGTGGACCTACAGTTCAAATACACTACTGCCTCTATGACTCAAGTTTGACTCCAGCATGGATACAGTGGCCAAGTGATTTCTTTTGCTCTTAGAGAGACTATCTCAGAGAGGGAGGGCTTTTTGGACATGGGAGCGGGGGTGGGGGGTTACCAACTTAACTGAAATCTCCCACAAAACATTGTATGTGAAACACATAGAGCTCTATTACTGTGTCAATATATGGCAACAGACCAGTACTGATACAGTACCAAAAGATGAACAGACATCGTTCATTGCTCATTCGTCACCACTGAGGCTACAATTTATGTGTTGCACTTTTTATGCCACAATAAAATCTGTTTGTAACAAAACCAATATGAACTCTGGGGTGAATGAATTATAACTATGATTGACATTACAATAAGTCATTGCTGGGTTAATTCAAAATGGAATCTTGTGCAGTTTGTGTTAACACCAATGCAGAGTACTCAGTGATGACTGAAATGTTGCGACATTTTCCAAATAAGTGGTAGAGAATTCCTACAACTGCTTCAGGTTCATGAAGAGTTCCAAAGATGGCTTGTTAGCACAGTGCTAATGGGGTGCTTATTTTCTCTGCAGTGGTTACCTTGCCCTTGTCAAAGTAGTTGATGATCTCTTGGTAGAGTTGGTCCTTGAGTTGACCTTGAGTTGTAGCCTGGTAACCATCCCTTTGGGTAAGGTGTGCTGCACAAGCCTCATCAGACCACTGTAAAACATATAGAACACACTGCTGAACAATATCTTACACACACTTCACCTCACACTGATACACAGGTTTTTTTCATTCGTGCATAAAAGCATGTCCACAGTAATTACACAGAGACATTCACATAAATGAAACAAAAAAAACCCCAAAAACAGTTTAATATTTGCAGTTGAGCAGGAACTGTGGGTCCCATATTGCAGGACAATGTCACTCAGAAATATGCAGCGCCTGGGTCTGCACAGGTAGCTGTTTCATTAGTGACAGAGGAACAGCCTATCCCAAAGAGTACCAAAAATACTACATAAGATAATACTAATATCTACACAGCAACATTATGATATTCATCCTGCTACAGTTTTCACAAACAAATGAGAATTAAAAAACAGCTACAGAGAAGATTAAAAGGTTCTCTTTTTGTTTGTTTTTCCTGATGACCCCTATATTGTAGTGCTTCAGTGGCTCGAACACGCACAGAATAATGAGCATTCTGAGTGGCTGATCAAGGTCAGCTGATCTACAAATGGTCATTCTGATTGGCTCTGCTGCACTGTACTCCTTAAGGGTCTATCAGAGTAGATTCATTACTCTGCAAATGTAATTGACAATTCATAATGTTGTGCGTAACTCAGTGTGCGTGTGTGTGTTTTGTGGAGGGCAATCAGTCATACTGAATACAACATACATTTAAGACAGCCTGACATCAATCTATTTGTGCCTGTGCATGTCTGTATTCTTCTCCAGAGCGAAAGAGCTACACCGCACTGTTAATGGCTTAAAGCTAAAAAGCACTCTAATGAGCTGAATACCACCAAATAAACTAAAAGCTTTTACATTTGGAGAAATCTCATCAATATATTGCCTTGTGCGACCAAAAAAGAATGCCAATAAACTACTAAAGATAAAAACATCAAGGCGGCCAGGGCAAGTACCTCAGAAAAGTGGTAAACTCATTAATGTGCTACCCAACTGGTAGCGCTTTTTCATTGGGAGCTTCTATATTTCATTTTGACATAGTATTAGTTCTCTCCTTCTCAACATGTATGCACTTCTCGTAAGTCACTCTGAATGAGAGTCGGCCAAACAAATCAAAACTGCAAATCGTATATTGTATTTTCTGGATGTCCTTTCAAGAGGCTTAGATTCAAGATAGCTATGTTAATTGTCAGCAAGATGACTTAAAACATTAACAGTCAAACAAAGGCAGGGGATCCAAAAGACTGCCTGAATAAGAGAAAATAATACAAGAATGACCGGCCCAGGCACAACACAGTTTGTCCTCATAGAGAGACTACCACAGTGAGTACTGGATAAGAAAGGGTTTTGCAAACCGTGAAGGGGTAGGGGGGTTGGGGTGTGGATATTGATCTGATTTTATGGTATAATAATCTTTGTTTCTACCAGAGCACCACACAGTTTTTTTTGGAAATGCCACAGCTGGCAAAAGTGTGCTCAAATTAATGAAGTAATCACATGAGAGAGCAGTCCTAGTACAAACGTGCTCTGCTCTGCACGGACTCCTGTGGGGAACAGTGCAGCTTCACTCAGTTATTTCCCATACTCAGGAGTGAGGAGGAAATGGTGTGTTTTCTAGCATGACTGATCATTCACTGTGTGTCTAAGCCAGCAATGTGATAAATGCCTCTGACCTTGTCTGTGTGTGTGTGTCTGTGTTGGTACCATGTGCAGAGAGTTTGTATTCCAAAGGGCCAGAGGCAATAATATCAGACAGCATTTTACACACACACACACACACACACACACACACACACACACAAAAACCAGGGGTGTATGAGAGCTGATTAAGAGTGTGTGTGTATGTGTATGTGTGTGTATGTATGTGTATGTATGTGTATGTGTGTGTATGTGTGTGTGTATTTTACCTTGAGGAGTTTGGCGTGGAGTAGCAGTGTGTAGGCTGCTTCTGTATAATTATCACACTCTTTGTGTAGGTCACACAGCTTGTACAGATACCTGGGTGACACATACAGGAACATAACAATTTACCACATTTTCAAACATTCATACAGATATATCCATGCTACACCAAAACACATCCATACCTCACATTAACAAACTATCACACTACCCAATATTCTTTACAATGTGTTAAAATAAAACTATACATCTCAAACATACTGCTTTACAGTCAACCAGTTCTTTCAAATGGTTTTATCCAATACCACAGAGCGAGGCAACAGAAAAGATTCTCACTCTCCCACATTCTTTCCTATTAATATGTTAACACCTATAGCAAGATCAAGCAACACCATGGTGCATATATTCACACAGGCAAGCTTCCCTCTTCATCTGTATGTATCCTTACCATATCACCAAGAGATTACACAACAAATGTCTATCAGATTATTTTAGCATCAATATACTAAACATATGTCACCCTACCACTGTTTATTCTATATGACTGTCAGACAATCTGTCTGTAACTACTGTCCAGAACATTTGGTTTTAGTACTGGCTGTACACGCCACACTCCCTTCATTGACTGGTAATCAAACAGCTGATTAAGTGAATCAGGTGTGGCAGTAAACAGTTATTGTTAATTGTCAGGAACGGTTGTGTACACAGCAATATCTAAAACCGAATTATCAGACTAAATGGGAAAACCAACGCAGCAGACTTTGAAGCAATGCTAAGGGCTCACAGAGTCTCCTTTAACCATATGTCTGGAGTCATCAAACAAAGTTTAAGCAAACTCCTGAATAAGACAGGCAAGAGGTGGCAAAGTCTGAATGAAAGATAATATACTTTACAACTTTACAATGTGCATAGCTACACTGCCTGAGTGGATATGTTTGCCAAGAAAAAAAACAAAAAAGTACACACACACACACACACACACACACACACACACACACACACACACACACACACGTATATCTCAAACTTTTTTTTCCTCTCAATACATCAAACTTTAAATTTTGTGATACCATTGAGGAAGGAGCTGAGGGAAATGAGAAATAACAGAGCAGATTATGATACAGGCCATGGAAGTTACTCACCTGATGTACATCTCCTCTCGCTCAATCTCTTTGTAGAAATTCTATAAAAAAGAGTGAGAGAGAGTCTTAGGTAACTCTGAATATTGATGATATTAAGTTCTTGCACATGAATACGTTACAGGACATTCCCCTGAAGAATGCAGTAGCGGCTCTGCGTTCGTAGCTGAAATAAAATGGGTTTTTGTAATAACATAGTCACAGTCCTATTTCTTTACATAGCTCAATCGCAAGGCTTTGCCTCAATAGCACTCCTATGATCAAGGGCTCACTTCCTCCACTAGCAGGAACTTCAATAACTGTAGCTTATTCAGCCAACTAGTCATATGCATGTATCTTTCTATCATAAAATCTACATTTTTTTTGGCTTGAGGTGAGGGGGGTGGCATATGAAATCAGAAGGCTATGTCTGATAATGTCATGTCTAGACAGGGAGTGCGTCAATTAATACAAGTTTGTATTCTGACGTCCTCATGTCCTCAGAGGAACTATTCCAGGCGGGGACGCTGTCAAGATTCGCAGGCGACTTTTAAAAATGATGATATGGAGATTACCTGACAAAACACAGATTATCTAAAATGATGCAGCATGAAGTCAGACACACAGCCTTGTATGAGTGATGAACAAAATAATAATAAAAAAGGCCTCATCGTATTAAATCAATCAAATGCTTAAAAATTTCATGATTTATTTATGACTAAAACGCCGTGTTCACTAATGCAGGATGATCTTTGAGACTTGGCAGATAAAGATGTCTTGGGATAGGGTTTAAGATTACTCCACTGACACAGAAAAGGAAACAAACAAAAAATTTTTGGTCAAAGTGGTTGGCAGGCCGCTGGAGATAGCCAGACTGGGTGGACTGGGTGTGAGAGCGTAGGCCCTGTGTAGCGTGCGGAGGGGCTGGGACGCAGTCCTAGCTCTGGGTTGGCTGCTCGACATGAAGAGCTGATAAACGGGTGGCGGAGAAGAGCGGCCGTTTAAGGTGTATTGACATTTCTCATTCTCTGTGCTGAAATGTCAGGGTTAGCCAGAGCTTTTTGGGGGGAATGAACTCCACCGTGATCACGGGTTAATGGATTCACAAACCAAAGCTGACTGTTTCACACCGGCATTGTGTGCAGGCGTGTAAAATGGTATTTCGAGTTCCCTTATCGCTACTCAGACAGAATCAATGTTGTCTCTTTCTTGAAATATTGTTGAGCTGTCACACCCCCTCCCCAACTCCCATTCCTTTTGTGAAGTATCATTTTTTTGTTGATGGATTTATCACGTGGTGACAGGCGCTTGCTTGTAATGCTGAACTGCACCTATTGCGATATTTATAGTGCCGTAGAAACTGAATAAATAATTAAGGTTTAATGATTTGTGTATTCTGAGTTGAGAGGGTTATGTTATGTTAAACAGCTATGTTTATCTATATCACAGCGTGTCTGGTTGTGTGTCTATACAAAATACAATTCCATAAGTTTCCATCAAAGCCAGAGCATCTTTACTCAATCAAGTGCAGAACCCCCCCCCCCCCCAAAAAAAACAGAACGCATCAGAGCTACTTGCTCCGAGACATGTATTGGCTCCTCCATTACACCAAGTTCATCAAACACATTTTCACTCTCTAAAGAAATAAAAAACCACAATTACAACACAATGAACTTGAGCATCGGGAAAGAAAAAAGAGCAAATTTCTCTTTTGTGCTCTGTGTGCGCGCGTTGTGCACATGTCTATGTGTGTGTAGACGAGAAGCGGGAGAAAGTGTTTTTTTTCCCATCAAATATGTGTCTATTTCCCTCTCTACCTCTATGCGTGTGTGTGTGTGTGTGTGTGTGTGTGTGTGTGTGTGTTTCTTACCAGCACGTTAACGGTGCAGCTCATGCGGTTCTCTTTGTTCTCGTCGTGCATGATGGTACGGTAATCGAGCAGTCTCTCCAGCAGACGGACCACCAACGTGACAAAGTTCTCTCCGCTCTTGGCCAGGTACTTGTGTTTCCTGCAGTGTTCCAACAGACTGAAACCCCACAGGGAAAGACAGAAGGGGGGTATGAAATTAACACAGCATGACACAACACCATCGCACTCTCTGCGGGTTTTCCACTTTCAACAACATTCACATACCAAGGGATACGTGCACATGAAAACATTCATTCAGCTTCCTGCCATTTATTCAGTCTCAACCCCTTTCCCTCCTCCACTCCTCATTGGCAATTTTTAACTGGCCTCTGTTTTCTTTTCTCCTTTCTTCATTAAATCCAAGTCCAAGAATATATGCCGATAACAGCCATTGTCCTAAAGTCTTAAGTGCATTTTCTGCTCAGCGGTCATTTAAGAGCATTTGAGCTATGCTAGGCTAAAGTCCCCAGTGACCTTCAGGTGAAGGCTACTGAATACAACATATGTAATGCGCTGTATGTTTCTGGTTACACTGAAAATCTAAACATCAGCATTAGCAATGAGGTGAGGTGCAGGGATCTGGGCCCAGTCAGGTATGTACACACACGCACAGACACACGCATGAAGACACGCATTCCTGTGCATGCACACACACAGACAGAGAAATTTTCAACACTTACATTTTCTGGAAGAGAATTTTGTACTGCTCATCTCCCCTGCCCCCCTCCACCTCGTGATCAAGCTTGGTGATAATCTCGTTCTCAAACTGCAATTAGAGGGAGCAGGCGTGGATAATCAGTGTGGCTAATTTTTCATTTCATTAGCGTTCTCTCACTCCCTCTCTTTTGCCCCCCCCCCACCTCTCCCTCTCTCTATCTCTCCCTCTCTCTCTGTATAATCATCTTTTATCAAGCACCAAGACAGCGAGCTCATCTTCATCTGTTTATTAACACTCACCGACTTCTCTTTATCAGCAAAGAATTGGTCATGGATGGAAAAAGTGAGACAGACAGAAATGAGGGGAGAGAGAGGAGGGGAGACAGAGACAGACAGACAGGTAGACAGGCAGGCAGACAGAGTGAGACAGAGAAAGAAAGTGAATATGAAATGACAGCTATTCTCTCAGAACATTTTGTTTCTTCAAACTTTCTCCCAGACACAGTGATACAAAGACCATGATTATAAATTATGACTTTGTAAAAAAATATTCGGCCTGTGCCTCTGAATCCACTGAAATCTGGAAAATTACTGCCAACCCTCTGGGTTGCTGGTGTTTTTTGAACAAAACACGCTGTCCATCATAAAATGTTTCTAAAAGGCCTTATAAATGAGTCCAATGGACCACCTCATGTGAAGTGCAGCCTTAGTATTCTTGATCCTGAGCCAAATGCTTACACGCTGTGTTTCTATATCAGCAGAAAACCGCACCATTATTTCTCTCGTCCTTTGTCATTACACTCATTAAAGCGGATAATGGTATAATTGATACTCTCAGACAGAGGGGATGTCTGCTGTCTGCATCTGCGTTTACTGCAAATGAAGCACCACTGCCCTCACTCTGCCCTGCTTTCTCTGCATTATATCCATGGCAACCATAAAAAAAAAAAAAAAAACACACACACACTAAAGCAATAGAACTGAGCTAGGATCCCGATGATCTAAATGACAAAATTGACATAAATGTTAATTCATGTTTGTGCTTTTTATCAGTTGTCAAAATGCCAGTGTAATTACATGACTACATCAGTGAATTTCAATCTGTGTGAGAGCAAAAAAGGTCACAGTGAATGTTTCAGACTTAAGAGTTAACATGACCGCTGAGGCTTGGCCACAGTTTACCTCTGAGAAACTATATGACTTCACACAGAAACCATATAACTAATCCTCCTCATGTGGTTACAATGCAAATCCATTTTACAGTGTCTGTATCTCCAAATGACAAGTGTGACTGGCTTTTATGTCTTGACTCAACGGTGCCCATGGGTAGCCCAGCTGTGGTCGGAGTAAAAAAACAATACAAACTACGAAAACAAACCAACCCTCTGGAAACTGCGGGTGAAGTGGAATTCGCACTGCATCATGTCGAAGAAGATTGGGATGGTGGCTTTCCGCAACTCGATTTCCGGCACCAGGGTCATCTCCAGGATGGGACCCACCATCTCGGGAATGAATCTGATCTTGTGTGGACCTACAGGAAAACACAGAATAGCCTTCCTGATCAGTGTATCTTAAAATGAGGTTAATTCAGAGGACTTCAGCAACACACAAGGACAAGTACAGGCCAGCAAAAGCAAACGCTGTTAAACACTACGCTCACAGCACATGTAGGCGTCAGTGATCAGGCTCTTTCCAGTATGACATGTATGTAAAAGTAACAGGCACTGGGAGTGAAAAGAACAAGACTGACAGCAGGTTGGGAAAATGAATCTGCTTAATGTGGCCTTAAACACAAACCCAGACTGCTCAAGGACTGCTGAAGGTGTGGGTGACCCAGTATGACCCTAAGGTTAAACCTGTGACTCGCACCTCTCCCTGCAGGCTACCAGTGTGACGAGGGGTCGAGCAGAAGACAAAACACCTGCTGTAAAATCGACCGTTTAAGGTGGTGTCGGATTACAGAGGCACCGCGGTAAGATGAAACACGCTGGGCCATTTGGATTCTGTTAGGAGTCAACTCTCATCTACAACATGAAAGGGGTATTAACCCTTTGTATCAAACTGAAATGGATTGGCTGGTGAATGCCTTTCAGAGGACTTTTAATCAAATACCGTCTTCACAGTTCAGCCTGTTTACAATACTAAGCCGTTATGGTCAAACCCGTTAAAACGTCAGACTGGTTGAGTCTGGCACCATGCATGTGCTTATGATGTCCTCAAACAAGTGTACTCCTATTTCATTAGGAACATCTTCAGAGATAAAATCAAAAGGTCTTGTGTCTCGAGTATAAATGAAAACAAACAAAAAACAAAAAACAAAACTCCCTTGAAAACCAGATATCACTGGCTGTCATTGGTTTCTTTCCAGCACTTAAGAGAAGATGTGGACAGTCATTAAACGGACACCTCAGTCATGAAAAAGGTACATCTGAATAACATCTCTGAGTGTGTTTTTATCCATAGCTCTCATGGTGTAGGCATAAAGGTATAGAATACTGTGTCCTGGCTTAGCTAAACTAACAGCTCACAGTTAGAATACAGGTCAGACACACAGCAGTATTGGTCTCCTTAACTCCCACAGAACCATTATCTGGGGAGGACAATTGGCATGGCTTTTACTCTTGGCTTGAGTCTTAACAATTGTTCAGCATTAACTTTGATGAGGTTAGCTCCCTCTTCTAATGAGTTTGCGAAGTGTCCCCCTGCCCCAAAAAACAAAGAACAAAACAACACACAAAAAACGACAACAACAACAACAAAAAAACAAACACAGACATTTTTCTTGGCTTGTTCTCATAAGAGAGAGCAGCTTTTGCTGTATATTTTCTGTTCCACTAATGTATTCTGTGTATTGTTATTGAAAGTACAGAATTACATTTTGGGCAAACCAGGCTGTTGTTCAATGTAAAGTTTAATCAGTGGGGTGAGAAGACAATGCTTAGGATGAGGAGTGTGAGGAGTGCATTACTGCTGGTGTGTTAAAGAGTTCTTGGAATATTTCTGAACACAAGATGCAAATCTTCTGTCTGTCATGTTATACGTCAAGACTAAGAAATTCTGACAACTTCCACAAATAGAGAGACAAAGCTTGCGCAGGGAGGGAAGGAGGGAGAGAGGGGCGGGTGGGGCTGGGGTGCGTGACTCGTCTCTGTTCCAAAACAGAGCATCTTAATTAGAGTTATGTGTTCTAACACGGAGAGGTGACAGAGGCTGGGATTTTTCCCACAGACTTGGGAAAAAGGCAGACAAACAGACTGCCAAACACGTCTGACTGGAGCTCACAGAGCTTAAGCTCCGCAAACCAAACTAACACCAATCAACACTACTATTTTTGTACGAATCCCTGCCTTTCTAATTCTAGAACGGGTAATGACTGTGAGCAAACGCAGCCAACTCAAAGTGCAAAATAGTCCTGTGAGTTTTATGCGACTTCCTGATGTTTTGAAACAAGCAGGTGTAGTTTCAGGTTGAAATGCACTACAGATTAATTGTCAAAATCAAATCATCATATGGTGAACTGAACTTGCACTA
This sequence comes from Chanos chanos, assembly GCF_902362185.1. Lineage (NCBI taxonomy): Eukaryota > Metazoa > Chordata > Actinopteri > Gonorynchiformes > Chanidae > Chanos > Chanos chanos. The sequence goes on along the minus strand of NC_044499.1, from coordinate 32,187,968 downwards.
GAAACAACAACACTGGAAAAGGAAACAAATATGTACTCACTTTATCCATTTAAAAAAAAATCCATTTCTATGAGAAACATATTTTGTTTACTATTGAAACATCTCCTGCTTAAAAATGACATAAATTCAAGTATGTTTATGATTGATCCTGATTTCAGAGAGATTTGTTCACACTTCTGTCAAAATAACTCACCAAGATTATACCACATATCCCTGATCTCAAAGCCAATCTGTCGCCTCATGTCCTGATACCTGTAAGAGAGAGGGAAAGAGAGGGAGGGGGAGAGAGAGAGGGAGAGAGAGAGAGAGAGAGAGAGAGAGAGTATCACATTTTTGGTCATATGCTTTTCTTCCAAAGAAATCTAGATCATATTTAATCAGTGCATTTGGGTGGATTTTCATGTGAAAGAACACGCAAACAAACCCAAAAGAAAAAAAAACCAAATGATTTGGAAAGAGGAAAGGCGTTGCAGATATTCAGGCACTTTGTTTTGGTTTGCGAGAAATTAACCGATGAGATCCAAAATAACTAACTAAATAAATAACTAAAAAATAAAAGTCTAGGTCAAAGAGTAATCTGTGAAAAAGCAGGAGACAGTGAAGGACCAGAGTGAGTGGGTAGCAGCAGGCTCCTGTCAGAGTGGGGGAGGGGAGAGTCAGCATCTGCACCACCAGTAAAAAGAAAAGCATAATCACAGTGGGGACAGAGGCCCTTATCACAAAACCCACGTATTCAGGGAGAACGCAGATCACAAGAGCGAAATCTATAGACGTGCGTTAAAGACGACCGACGACACTGAGTACACTGCTACCTGACACACAGGTTTCTCACTGACAGAACCCACCAACCAAAGCACAGCCTACTGAAAGAGCTGCTAATGCTAATGACATGACGGATTCAGGTAGTTTTGAGTACAGTTCAGGTAGTTATGAAAAACGTTTTTGATAATAAAACCCAAGCGTTTGATGGAGGGGGCGGGTATCTGATGTGCTGACAAATGTCAAGGTGAAAGGTATAATGAGCCGCATGTCAAAACAGGAGAATCCTCCTCTTACAGTCGGAAATGAAAGCATTAATGTGCAAAGGAAACTTTGCCAGACAGTTTTTGACTGACGGAATCTTCTATAACTCCTCATTAACTGCCATCCAGGGTGACTGCGAGGCTCTGACATTTCCCAGGGCCTTGAGCATGTTACCGAATTCTAATGCCCTATTGACTGATCTGCCGATACTCGTCGAAGGGCCGTAATTTATAATGACGTTGTTCAATAAATCATTAAAACACCACTAACGGCCACAGCAACAACAAAAACAACAACAACAACAAAAACCGACACTCTGTCTCGTTACGTGGTCCAGCATGCTCATGTACTCCAGACTAATGTGAGAAGTCTCAGTGAAGACGGAGTTCCCCTTGTACAAGAGGCTGAGAAAAGACGGGGACAGAGGTAAGGCACATTGCGTTCTGGTGTCTCTCAAGCCTTTTAAAGCAGCAGAACAGTACATTTCAAAGATAAATGCTTAACATGGGAGAGCTATCATCAACAGTCGCAACGGGTACAAAACACCAGGGGAAAGCAAATCAATCCAGTCCTCTATCCTGGACACAACAGGAGTGCCTTCGCACCATGCCATTAACAAATAATTACTTGGAAAGACACCTAGCGATGCGAGCTACGCTGTGTCTTTCCATCTTTCTCTCTCTCTCTGTCTCCCCATGATGCTTGTCATTTTCTTCTGGTTTGCTTGAAACTTTAATTTGCAGCATGTTGTCCGTCTCCGAAGAGACGGGGGAGCGTTGAGTCGTCATGCTGTTATGCAGGCATGGCTGAAGTCAGTCAGGCTGTTATGCAGGCATGGCTGAAGTCAATCAGGCACAAGGAGGGGGCGGTCAGTCAGGTGACCTGTCTGCCTCGTCTGCCGACACAAACCAGTCAGCTACATGGGAGGCTCTGTCACACCAGGACAGAGAAAAGGTTAAACAACAGTTAAACCTTCTTTTAAGAGACACTGTTGGAAGAACGGGCGAGAGAATATCAACATCTATCAGCTTGTAGTCTCCTTCCCTTCTGTAGCAGTAGAGACCATGCTACCTGACACATCAACACATAATCAGAGGAAGAGACAGAGAGAATGAGAGAGAGAAAGAAAGAGAGAGAAAGAAAGAGAGAGAGAGAGAGACAGAGAGAGAGACAGAGAGGGAGGGAGAGAGAGAGAGAGAGAGAGAGAGAGAGAGAGAGAAAGAGAGAGAGAAAGAGAGAGAGAGCGCAGGAGATAGACAATGGGCTGAACCTTTCATATATTAAATGTGTCAATCAAAAAAAAGTTGGTCTCCGTTACATCAGTAACTACTGATCAACACCCCATGTCATCTTTTCTCTGCATGTGAAATCTCTTGATTAGAGGCCTCAATGGAGACGCCAGAGTAAACAACAAATTAAAAGTTCATTAGCGCACAGAGTCAAACAGTTTCAGAAGTTTTGATGTGTAAACATAATTAACCTAACTGTCATTTCGACCACATAACCGACTGTCTGCTGTCCTCTCCGTCTGTGCTGATCTCTGTGAGGCCTGTATCAGGCCAGTACATTGGAATCCTCTGTATTTGTGCCAATATCACTTCTCTCATAGGCTGCATGCAAATGGGTTGAGTTTAATCAGAGCACGGCTGCTTTAGCACGGCACAACTGCACAGAGGGGGATGCTGGGAAGGGCCACACAGCCCACGTACTGCACCCTCGGCGCTCTCCCTCCCTCTCTCTCTCTTTGCTTTCCTCTGGCTTCACAGCAAAACACACGATTAGATAGAATATAACTGAGAGAGCTCAGACTCGTGAGCTTGAAAAAATGGGAGGAGATAGAGAGAGAGAGAGAAATCTTCTTCTGGAAACTAAGATACACAGACAGATTTAAACAAAATTGGATGGAGAAAGAGAAAATGATCCAGAAAATTAAACTCCTATCCTCTTAGCTCAGAGACCTGTCTCTCATTGTCTTTTAACAGCAGCTTGAGATTTCACTGGACCATATGAAAGAAAGTTTTTGACCCCCCCCCCCTTCCCTCTTTTTCTCCCAATTTGAAATGCCTGATCACCAATACTCTTTCCTCTTACGAGGCATCCATTTTAATTGTGAAGCTAACACATATTTCTTCTGTCAGGCGAGAAACCAATTATTTATTTATTTTTCCCACAAAATGGGTTGCGTGGCAACATTGAGTAACATAACTTGGTAAGAAACTCTATAAGTGCCTGACCACAGCATGAGGTGGAGAGTGACCCTGGCTGACACACCCACCCAAAGAATATAGTCGACTGAAATCAGAGTCCAAATTTGCCCTTTTTGAATATTCTACCGCTGTTACGTAAAAGCTGCATTAACAGATATATCTTGGCTAGCGTACCAAACACCTCTTCATGTTTAATGACCAGAACCTTGATGTTACTATGGATACCATCATGTCAGATTGTAAATGGAAGCACAAACACACACCTACATTGGTGTAAATGATATCTGATATCAGCATCCAAGTGTCGGAAGACTACGCCAATCAACTGACAGTTGAAACTTAATCCCTTGGTTTAAAAAATGGTCGCGCAGCCAATGTAAACAGTTTACTGGTGTCATTCCAACACTACTTTTTCTCCGTTAGTTTGTGCTGCAGGGCAAGGCTGTGGGCACTGATGTAGAGGCTTGTAAAATATTTGGCCAGGAGGGAAAATTGAACAGATTATAGAGGTTCAGTCCCAAACATTGGCAGGAACAGATCTTTCTTTGGGGACCTTTTTCTTGTGACGTTTATGCCAATCTCTGAGACAAAGGGCAGAAGAGAGAAGGGTCTGCAGAAGATAAGCAGCGTTTGGAGACTGCAGACAAAGAAAAGAGAATTAGTCATAAAGACAAAGAGGTTAAAAAAAAGAAAAGAACAGAACTAGGAGGATTTTTTACCTTGCAGTGACTTTGCTCACTGCAATTAACAGCATCACTGAATAATGAGGCTACCATGCAACAGAAAACCAATAAAGAAACAATGTTTTTTTTGTTGTTGTTGGTTTTTTTTCTAGCAGTTCTTGTATGTTCGATTAATTAGGTAAGACCAAATTATTCATTAGAAGGAGCTGTAATATTCTGCAAATGACACCTGGCACACTCTCCAAGGTATAACCTGAATGCTAGTCAGTCTGACTGTCAATGCTGAATCAATTAGTGCAAAAAAGACATCATTCAGAGATCCACACACCCACATACACATACTGAATCTCTCTTACTGAATCTCTCTCTCTCTCTCTCTCTCTCTCACACACACACACACACACACACACACACACACACACACACTGAATCTCTCACTCACACTCTCTCTCTCTCGCTCTCTCTCTCTCACACACACACACAAAAACACACAAACAGACAAACACACACACTGAATCTCTCACTCAAACAAAAATACACAAACCAACACACACACAATCTGAATGTCTCACTCACACTCTCTCTCACACAGAAAAAACATACGCGGACAAACACACGCACACCCACACACTCAAATACACACAAAAACACACACACACACAAGCGCGCACACACAGGCCATGAGTATTCCTGTGAGACAAACTAAGCTGAACTGTGGAGAGAGGAAAGCCCTCTTTCAGCTGCAGCAAGGGAAACTCACTTATGGCAGATCTTCGCTCTCTTGTCACTGGAGAAATTCTCAAGCTGCAGGGACTCCTGAGTGAGGAAGGCCACAGCCAGGTGGAAGTAGTTATTCCAGAGCTGGGGAGAGGGAATGAGGGTGAGTGGGGGGAAAGGCACAAAGAAAAGCACTCGTCAAACCGATTTAAATTTTAACCTTGAACATGTATTTGCAATACTCTCACTGTCTGGTTAAGTCAGGGAACTTGCATTGAAACTCTGTAGGACAAAATTGTACAAAATCAGCAAACTCATGTAAATTGCATGAATGCAGTGAAGTGAAAACCATGTGAAGTATAGGAGTGCTGAAACAGTGCTGAAAAACACAGGTAGGTTACTATTAATTGCACTCAGAAAGATGCAATCATATCACTCATATCAAATTAGTTTTTTGAAACACAGCATGAGAAGATATTATCATCAGATATCAAACAGTTGTTGTTTCACTGATGTTCTCCTACAGAAAAGCACATCCATATTACCAAGAGCCTCTTTGGAAAAGATATTTATGTGGGGCGGCATTAAATGTAAAAGCAATCTGCAACCAATATAAAGCAACTGGAACAACAGAGAGTGTGTTTGCTGCATGGTAATCAGACACAAATCTGTCTAATAAATTCAGGGCATAAGAGCTCTTGCATGCTGCGATTTTGTGTCGTGTACGCAGAAAGGAAGAGAGAGAGAGAGAGAGAGAGAGAGAGAGAGAGAGAGAGAGAGAGAAACCACGGACAGATACCAACAAAAACAAATGTGGTTGGAGTTGTGAATATCCGCCAGATCAATCATGCTGAAAAGTGTCATTCATTGAGCCTAAATTACAGACCTGGTCTGAAATGTCTCTCCCAAAGTCAGCAAAGTTCCTTAATCCTTTGTCAGGCTGCACATACTCTCTTCATATATCTGGAAGTTGCAATGCCCATTATACGCTAGCTCACTCATCTAAAATGTAATGCTTACCTGGAGCTCAAAGTTGGTTTGATCGAGGAACTTCTTGTTCAGCACGGCGGCGTATTGATTTATGGCTCGCAGGAAGACTCTGAAAGATAAGAGGGATCCTCCTTTAGCTTCTGTTATTGCTGGAAAGAAAGCAGTGGTTGACGCAAAGCAGGTAGCTGCCCGAGAACTAGCTATTAATAATAAATGAACAAAGAGCAGCCGCGGTTTCATTTGGGTATTTGCACACATTTCTTTAACCACAAGACAAAAAACATTATTTTCAATATATTTTAGCACTCAATGAGTCGTTCACCACATCTGGAGGGAAAGGGAAGCTATAACCACAGCTCATTAAGACTGGAACAATGCAGTTAGCGGGTTCATTGGTGGTAAAGAGTATGGACAACCAGCAGAGCTAGCAAAGGTGGATCTTCCCTCTGTAAAAACAGAGGGAGTAAGACACAGACGATAAACTTAATCACTAGTGTTTAAGAATTATGTTCTAGGAGTCCATTAGTCATACAACGGAGAGGTTGTGAGAGCAGAAGGTAATAAGGACTCTTTTTTTTTTGTTAATTTTGTGAGAGCACAGACAAGGTTCTCCTGATGCTACTTTTATGTGTCTTTTCTGAATTTAAAAATGAACCTATCACTGAGTATTCACAGTTTCAGTCATAAGTAGCTCATGCAGAAAGCACCTTAGTGTGTTCATCCCTTGTAGGATCTTCACTCTACATTGCACTAACGTTAACAAAAATGAGAACTGCAGGTCAAAAGGCAATACAAAAAAGTGTTTCTATCACGATGGGAAGCTCATTTTGAATTGCTCACTGACTCCTTGTCCCGCTCCTCGTTGATCACGCACACTGTATTTTAAAAATTAATGACCATTTTGAAAGAACAGAATTACACCAAAATATGCTAAAACGACACACACTAACAATAGAGTTCTCTGTAACTTAGGTTGTACACTGCTCATTGTGTCAGAGTATTTTCATCTAACAGAGCTTTCAGTTGGGGGGGGGGGGGGGGGGGGGGGAGTCCAAAATGTTACCCTCTTTTTTCTTTTCACACTGAAAGACCAACTCTGAGTCTGATGAGGAAGTGGAGCTCCAAATATGGATCGGGGACTAGAGAAACACCCTCTTTCAATCATCTGAATTCAGTTCATTCCACAGACCCGAGGAGTGAGAGACACTTTCAAACCTTTCTACTATAAACGCCTGACATTATCATTACACTTACCCAAATGCGCTGAATACAACAAATCAGCTCTCATGGAGCTCCATTAGGGCTATACCATTACTACAAAACAGCACTCTGCTACCACTTTAGGGCTAAAAATTCTTCTGGATACTGGCACTTAACCCTAGTACCAGCAGCAGCTCCAAAAGTCTAACCTTTCTTCAAATAAAATTAGAATGGCCAAAATTAGCATTGTGCGATGTGATTTTTTTTTTTTTCGACGCATGAGAGAACAAAGGACGCTTGTTGCCAGCTAAACGATACCTCACCCTCAGTGAAAAGACTGTGTCAGAGATGATGGTGTTGAACATTTCATTAGCGAGACTGGCTCTTGTCCATGAAAAAAAAAAGGGAAAGTAACTGAAAAAAGCTGATGAGATTGTAAACACATAAGAGGGCCCATTAATCAAGGCTCATTCCTGCGCCAAGATGAAAGATGTGACTGCGATGAGTATGTAACTGCCTAAAATGTACTCACTACTGTTGATTGTCAAACTGATGTTGTATTGAGAAAAACTCTTGAAAATAAGAATGAGTAGCTTGTTTGGGTGCAGTATACGTGATGTCATTTTAAGGCAAAGGAGGAAGGTTACTTCCATTAAGTTACTCTTGGAACAGGGACATAATACCCACATCACTGGGGTCAACCTAAAACAGACACAAGGCTAATGGAGGAGTCACAGTTCACACACAGACACTAAACCAACAGAGACTCCCGTCTACTAGATACAGGAGGACAGATACACACATGCACACACATGTACATACACACACACTTGAAAATGTAGACAATCTCTGGACTTCAGACATACTGTATATTCCTCATTTGTTGATAAATCACAAGTTAACAAACAAAATAACCCCAAACCAATTATTCTCTCATTTGTGTTTTCCCTCTTTCACAAACAGTAATTCAAAGCAATCAAAAAAAAAAAAAAAGAATGAAGCTCAATTTTGTTTGTAATTTCCTAAGAGAAGCCAATCAATTATATTTCTCTATTCGCTCCATAAAGCTGCTAATTGACACTCACAAAATGATATGTGTAGTTTTGCTGTGGAAAGGCACAAAGATTGGATCTGTCAAACAAATTCCAAGTGAAAATGTTTAAGTCTGCTGAAAAACTATAGACAATTCAATACAGTGTAGTTGTAAAGAAATTTAGAACATCAGACAAATAAACAAATAAATTCAAATGGAAAAATTCCAGAGGCCGAGAATACGATCAGAGGTTCCAAAATTAGTCAGCCTCACTGTTTTATTGATGCATCATATTCAACTATTTGGAACTTCTAGCTTTGTATGACAATACAGTTGCAGAGAATGAACAATGTAGGAAGCTTTAGCAAAACCATATCTATCTGGCTTTTTCCAGTAACGTCTTCCATACAATATCTTTATTCTGAGTTCAGTGGTATTCTCCGGAACAAGAGTCTTAAAACCACAGAACAATTCACACACCCCTCAAACAGCGTTTTCCAGTATAAATTTTTAGACAGTGTAAATAAATAAAACCAATCATGCTCTAAGTTCTGCTTTAAAACTACAAACAGAAGTAAAACAGAACCTTCTTTCTCCTTTCTCTGTTCCCCTGAAGCGTGTGAATGAGAGACACAAGGATTATTTTGGTTGGAGAGCAAGGTTGTTTTCTAGTCTGGTGAACTTTGAGGTAATGTCCCCACTCTCTGTCCGCAGGGCCTGTCACCCGTTGTCATTTTCAATCGGCTTTTCCTTCTGAGCTTACCAGAGAGCACCTGGGCCAAGTCGTGCCTCTCTCTCTAATGATGTCCGTCCTCAACAGTTAGGTATGACTGTCCAAACACACACACACACACATGCACACACACGCGCACACACACGTACACACACGCACACACACGCACACACACGCACGCACACGCACACTGATTTGCAGCACTCATTTTAATGATGCACTGACCTGCTGCTGGTCACCTTAGTGGTGTGTTCTTATAATAGGCTCCTAGCCATGCAAAATGAGACAATTCACTAGCATTGCTAAAGCTGGTCAGTCAATAGAAGGTCATAAGGTTTGATGGGTTTGGATGCTAATGCTCTTTATATCTGCTTCTCATTCTGCCTGGAAAAACCTGAGCTTTGTCCCCCAAAAATCAATGGATGGAAATGCTTCTCCTCCAGACAAATGCATACAATAGCAATATTGTGATTTCTAAGAACTTGCCTGTGCGCAAGTTATCTGAAGGGCCAAAACATCCCACATAAAAAAAAAAGAAAAAAAAAGAAAATGAGAAAACAAGAAAAAGACCAACTAGAATGATTATGTGTACAGTCCACACTTGAGTGACTGACATTTGACTTAAAACAAATTAGTCTCCGCTGAGATGCAAGACAACCAAGCACTTGCAATACTTTCATTGTCTTGTAAAAGCAAGAACTTCAAAATGGTTTTGTCTACCACTGATTTTACGGTTCGGGCCTAAAACTATTTTCATTTGTTTGCATTCCTAGGCCCCTGTTTCTGATAAATCTTGAAATTCAAAGGCAACTGATCTGCACCAGACAACACTAGGGCTGCCCCTTAAAGCTGATGAGTCGAATCATCTGTTGGAGACCCGTCAGTTGACAGAAATTCTTCAAGTCCAGTAGTGTTTTTTTTTTTTTTTTTGTCAGTGTGTAATACAATAACAGGATAAAACCGATAGAAGCTTAAAAATGCACGGGGATAACATTTCAATGAGGAATTATACATAAGGGGAATCGTAAATATATTTTTATATTCTTGCAGAGCCAGCTGCTCAAAAAAAAGAAATCCACGTGACAACATGCGCTGGGGGTTAACTGGTGAGAGAAGCTGAAACCTGGGGTGGAGTGTTGATAAACTAGCCTAGCTATAACCATGTCTCAGAAGAAGTCTAAAGTATGGCAGTTTTACGAACTTTGAAGGACAGCCCTAGCAAAGTTAAATGCAAACTCTTTATGCAAGAGTTCAACATCATTCAACAACATCACACAACATCAAACACGGCAAACCACTTGAAACAGGTAAGTTGCATAGCTAGGTGGCCATTCTACAGTTATCTGGGCAGATTTACTATACATACAGTGCAGGCAATAAGTCTGTTTACAAGGCTGATTTAAAATATATGTTCATCAGTTTTTATGCTTAAAGAGAAATACATGTGTGCTGCCCATCTCATTACTCTCATGACAAATCTATGTGGTAGCCTGACATTATATGTCGGCAATTCAAATAGGACGCTATTCAAATCCTGCATCATATGCAGTTGTCTTTTATTGATTTTTAAATGCTCAAAAATATATGTCCATGACTCTGTTGCATTTGACTGTGTTAATGTGGTCAAAATCATCACTGAAACTCATGCCAATGGATTTTCTGATTGCCAGATAGTCCGTGTGAAGAGAAAAAAAAAAGAAAGAAAAAAAGGAACGAACAGTCGAATCTTCATATTGAACAGCCAAATCTGATTCGACTGACAAAATTCTGAGTCGGGTACAGCCCTACACCAACAAAATCATTTAATTCTTTGGTACCAATGAGTATGAATCCACTGGGCTGCACCACTGGATTTTGAGGGTAGCATCCTCCAATCAGGTGAGGCGTGTTAACTTGGGCGTCTATGGCAACTACATATCACTAAAGCAAAGACTCAAAAGAGTCCTCCACACACAATTAATTATACAGTCATCCTTACAACGGTAGCGAGGTGCCTCCCATGAGACATGAGCTGAACAGTCCTACTGTGAGGCCACTAAGGGTTTGGAAATGAAGAGAAAGTAGTTCTAGTTACTTATCCATGAATGTGAATGTACATCATTATTGAGCTCAGGAATATTCAAAATCCTTTTTTTTTCTTTTTCTTTTCTTTTCTTTTTTTGTTTGAAGCTCTGCATCTGACAGGTAGTTTAATGAGCAGCTAATGGTATGGCTAAGGGTGAAGAGTCTGCTGCCCTTTTGCTGTGGGGAAAATAAAAAAAAAAACTCCTCACTTTTATGCCTTCACACTGCTTAATTATTCTTGCATATTTGCTTATGCCAAGTCCCTTGCAAAGAGTATGAAATATTTACCGGTGGCATTCAAGTGCAAGAATGATTGAAATATGACCGCAATTCTGTCGTAATCGTTGAAGACACCGGATAATTTCGGAGAGCTTTATCTCTCTGACTACAGGGTCCTGGCAGATACATTCCTCATTCACCTCAGCCCAGCAACTGAATCTGACTGACAAGAGGAACACAATATATTAGACCCAGGTGCCAAGTTGAACTAAAAGACTGATTTGTACGTGTTTTCCGCGGCAACACCAGCCTGCATTACCTGTTCTAACATAGTCTCAGATAAGGTTTAATTCAGTAGAGTGGGCAGAGCTGCAGTAGGGGGGTTGTGTGTGTGGGGAGGGGGGGTTGGCATGCCTTGAGAGAAAGTGTCTTAAGTAGAGATGGGCAGACAGAGTAATCCAGTCTGGTGTTATGGAATAAAATGTTAATAAGTTAAGTGGCAGGGAGCTTTCGGTCGGAGAAATTTGATTGCCACTTAAACAGTCTGGGGCCGTCCAACAGCTAAGCATTACATTAATTTACAGGCAGGAAAAGTGGGAGACTGGAGAGTATTCGCATTAGCAATAGGCTCAGCCAGTGGGAATGTCTTTGCTCTCCCTGCAGTGGAAACAGACTAGTAGTGTGCGACATCCGTTTAGTGTGTTAAAATGTCACTGAATGATGCTTTATCGCCTCATTATCAGATGGTAAAGGCCCTTCTAAGTCATGACTTAAGCTACCGGTGATGTGCAAAAAAACTGTTCAATTAATCTATGTACCACTGGGCATCTCCTTTAGAAAATCATTAAGAGATCATTTAGAGCTAAAGGTTGAATACAGTGAATACAATGATGAGCCATATACTTGTCCAAAAACCATACTCACTGGGGTTATTTTAAACAAATCAGTAAAGTCAGTGTGGTCTAATATACAGAAACAAACAAACAAACAAAAAAAACCCCCACACTATTCGCCCTCACTCAATGTGACATTGTCCGGCAATGAGGCCAAATATCTTCAATGACTTAGAGCTCCATTTTACCGGGAAATTCAGTAGGGTCTTAATCCACCAAAAAAATCCCATAAAAGTTTTCTCTCTGGAACATTCCCATGGCAACAAAAACAAAAAACACAAGTTACATTTTGTATGAAGTCTATATTCATGAAAAAGTATAATGGGCAGATCCTACAGTGGGGGTGAATACTCTCAAAAGCCCTTAGAACATCTGAGCTTTATATAATCATCACTTGAACTGCAAAAGTTATTACACTAAAAGACTCAGTCCAACCCACTCTCCCATTTCAGTCTCATTTGGCTTTGGATTTATGGAATTTGATGTGTTAGCTCAGGGCCTAAAGTCCAGGGAGGTGGGCCTACAGGATGGAACTGAGATACTCTAAACCAACCAATTGGTGCTGTAATACTTAAACCGCCAAACCTCCCAAGAACAGTTCTATCTCATGTCCCCATAAAACTCTTCCGAGATGCAGCCTATGCCTGGGCCTCCATGTGCGGCGGTCCCCCTTTTAGCAGTTTTACTCAATTTTCTGCTGCTGTGAGCACACCAATATAGATGATACACTGAATACCAAGCTTATGCTAAAGTGTGTTTCCATCCACTGCACCTGTCCAGGGAGAAATATTACCACTCTATAATGCCTGTCTACCTGAAGACCTAACGGGCCACACCAATGGCACTGAGCACAAATCACTCTCTATTGGCCGCCATAGCAATAACACAGAGAGAGTGGCTGGCAGCCTGTGGCTGAGCCGCGTTTTCTGGATGATTCAGCAAGGCGCGGCGATGCACATACCCTTCCACGCCTCTCGGCACACAGCCCAATGTAAATGTACAACACTTCCAGGTTGACTGAGCACAATTTTTCATTTTTTGGAGCATGCTGACAGCCAGACTATATGCCAAAACCACACGGTTCTTCATGTACCACTTGTTCTGGTTGCGTAAAGTGTTTGAACATGTGAGCTAGTTCGTGAGATGTTTATGAGAAAAACATCATCATTCAGACTTCATTACTTCCATGTCTTCAATGCAGAAAATATAAACAGATACAAGTTCCTACAAGTAAGAGTAACTATGAGAAACGAATGGAGCAGTTCAAATGCTAAATACTTAGAGCCTTGGCACAGCCATTTAGTGACTTGCTATTTTAGTTATGTTGTTCTTCGTTCTGGTTGAATTCAGGCCCTGTCCCAAACTGTTAAAATGTTCACTCTACCAGCAACACAGTCTTTTATTTTCCCTCAGGGCAAAAAGTTTGGTCCAGAGGTTAAGTTTGGCCCACAATGACTTTTTCATTAGGCTTGTTTAAGTTTGCTAGTGTCATTACCTGAAAAATACAGGAAGGCCGGGTGTTTTTTCTAACCCAATCTAATAGGCTCATTAGCTTTAATACTCAGGTGCTGCTTAAAGTGTTAGATTCAGAAATATCACTAACTAGCTAACCATACACATCATCATGTAACATGGTGTCAGACAGTGCTCTGTAAAAGCGTCACTTTAGGGAAAACTGGAAGAATGAAATGGTTTTTTTTCCCCTTTCCACAGATAGGAACCAGAGCAGTGTTCTTCATCTAAAACCAAACTGGTGATGAAAAAGTACAACATATGGTAATGTAAACATTACCATATACGCTGCCACATTTTCAATGTGCTCTCACAATGTACACAAAGACAAAGCTAAACAGCCAAAAGCCTACCATTGTTGTTAGATCAAGGAATGGTTTAGCAATGTCTGTTAGTAGACAGCTTTCTCTTAGTGTTTGTGTTTCTCTCTGTGTGTGTGTGTGTGTGTGTGTGTGTGTGTGCGTGTCTAGGAGTCTGGGCTGAGATACAGACATTGTAAAGTCCATCTATTCCAAAAACAAACAGACGAACAACCAAACAAACAAACAAACAAAAAAAACCCAATCGCATGCACATGTATGAAAAGTGTCAAAATTCTTCACAGCAAAGGACCAAAGTGTTTAACGGAGAAGACATGACTCCCAGCTGTAATTTGACCGTTTTGGTTATTTTCACAATATCTTTCTTGACCCAAACACCATCATAAGCACTGATCTTAAAAATGATACGGTGTCTATTCCATGCATTTTTTTTTTCCATTTTGGCCCACAGCTCACTACTCAATTACAATTATCATCCACCAAAGCCAAAAGCCCAAAGTCCAAACGCTTGGCCCTCCTTACTCTGGAGCCTGCAGCTAGAGATGTCAGCCCTGTGATCTCCCGACTTGGATCAGTCAGGGAGTTTTTTTTTTTTTTTTTTCCCCTTCCTTTTCCAGAGCTAGAAGGGTATGCATGGCGTGATGTGCATTACAGTTAAAGGGCAGAGCTGTTGCAGATTTTCCTCTGTTTGCAATCATGCAATCACCTCTAAATCAGTTTTTCACTTTGTTATTTTTCACTTTTCCACTTTTTAATCACTTCTTTTTTATTATTAATGAGAAAGCATCGCAAAAGTAGAACACACTTTTTCTTTTGTTGCTATTTTCATTCTAGCTCCCAGTTTGCTCCTTAAATCTCTTTTTCTGTAAAACTCTACTATAGTTTAATTCACAATCATTTTAAAAAGACAAAGTTGTATTGATTTAAACATTTATATTAATTTATGTTATCCAGAGAGCCCGCTGACCTCAAATTAATGACTGATACAGGGAACCTATGGATGTTCCAGGTCTTTAAAAGTTGGACTTCTACTAATTATTTGTTCTGTGTTTGGTAATACTGCGTGTACTTTTTTTTAAAAATGTTTTAAACTGTTTCACTAAGCCATGTTGTCAGATTTCAAATGGACTGGAAAGCTTTAGATGTGCTATGTGTGCCACCTATGAATGCAATTTTGTCAGAATCTGTTTGTTGCTGCTTAACAGGAAATCAGACTGTCTCTAAAGTGGCCTGGGAAGAACAAACTGTGCATCTGTGCATTCTCCTGTCACTTCCAGTTGTTGTTGTTTTTCTATTGTTGAGGACAATTTTCTGTGGCGAAAGACTTTTTCTCCCTTTTGTAGAATATTCTTTTCTCTAACATTTTTACTTAAGCCTGTTTTTTTCGTTTTCTTTTTTTTTTTTTGGTCACAGCTGCAGTTTACACATTTATTTACTGCCTGAAAGAAAACAAAAAACAAAGAGAAAATAATGAAAACTCTTTTAAATTCAGTTATTGTTTTGTGATTATCTGTATGTGATTATCAGTCCCTGAGTTCACATTAAGTAGTTTCTAAGGCCCTGTTTACAGCTTGCATTAAGATCCGATTATGGTGATCCAATCACAAGTGGACAGCTCTAAGAACGTCCGTTTACTCCTGGCTTTAGAATCCGTGTTTCGATTGACCACTTGAGATCGGATCTCACTTCCCCGCTCTATATGCACATAAACACGCAAATCATTTCTTATGGCATGTGAAATGTCAGACAAATTTGAGGATCACTGATAGCTGTTTTGGGACATTAAGGCACATTAAGCTGTTTCCTGATCATGGGCATCAATGAAGAGGAAAACGCTTAATGTGAGATAATGACCGTACTCCTAAGATTTCGATTTTTTGACAGGAGCAGGCATTTCTGACAAGAGATGTCTGAGAGAAATTTGGTGATCATTGATTGTAGTTTTGGAACATTAAGCCACGTTAAGCTTTTTCACATTAAACATTGGTGTTTTTAATTGGCAGGAGGCATCAATGCACTTCTTGTGCCTAGTCTGCTGGAAATTAAAAGAAGAAGAAGAATAAATCAAAACTATGCGCGAATGAGTTCATACTTCCGCATAAGCAGAGGACATCACTTGAGTAGGTGGTCGTTCAATGTGGTTGACACTGCTGTAAGAATGTGGTCATATGCGGTCCAGATCACCTCTGAATGTGGTCTGAGTGATCAGATCTCGATGCGAGCTCAATGCGCATTGGATGCGCTTACACCTGTACTTTTTGAGCTGTCCACTTGTGATTGGATCACCAAAATCGGATCTTAATGCAAGGTGTAAACAGGGCCTAATAGAGTGTGCACACTTGTATCCATACTCAGAAGTCTCTCCATCTGGCACCAGTACACTAAAACCATCCAATTTCAACTTGGAAAAGAAGGCAAGAGGTCTTCCTGCCCCTTCCATAAGCATTATTCCTTCTGCTCCACAAATGCCACGCTTACAAGACATCAGAAAGAGTGTCTGCCTTAGATGCTCCTATAAACCACTAACTGACATGTCTAAAGATCCTTACAGAGCTTGGCTGGATAATACCAATAGTCCCTTTTCTTTGCTTCTTAACTTCACAATGAATGCACTCCAAATCAGGTCTAATTGGTGCTAAATGAGTTTGCCCCCCGTTTGGATCCTGTGAGCGGTGAGGATGTGGCTAATCCGGGTCGGCTGTGTTCGATGAGCTCACGGGGATGGTGTGCCCTGCCTAACGTGATTACAGTGAAACCCCTTTACAGACTCTCAGCGGAACAGGATTCCCTTTTGCACATTCCTCTAAAGTCCAATATTTCTACCTCACTAATCCCTAAACCCTCCTCAATACACACACACACACACACACATACTTTAACTTCCTTTCTTGTCACATTATTGGCTGTGGATGAAAAAATGAAACGGTCACAGATTTACAGTAAAGACTTAAAAATGAGGCACAAGAGAGAAGAAACCAGATATTCAATAAGCAAGAGAAAGGCTAAACAGGGAATGTACCAGATATTCTCCGAGTTCCTCTTTAACATAATGAAACTCATTCATATATTAACAAAAAGCAGTCTGATATATTTTACCTCCATCAAATAGTCAGTGTCAGAGTACATCTGATACATTTTTGGAATAATCTGCACAGCATAATACTTTTTTTAAATTTCTTTTTTTAAGGGCCGCAGCCTAGAATTCAGCATCTCTTATGACCACTCCATCATGTGCCCATTTCGTAAATGCCAATACCCTAAACCCCTTAGTTCGCCATAGATGACCCCACCTTCTCACACACACACACATGCACACGCACACACGCGCATGCACACACACACACACACACACACTTAGCTCAGATGCTAATGACAAGTTATCAGCCAATCACATTTGCTAATTGAGTTCATAGAGCAGACAGGATAATGATCTGCCATTTGCATGCTAGACAGACTAGTTAGAACCTCATGTGTGCTCAAAGATAAGACAAGGGCAAAACCTTCCACTGCAACAAAAACATAAGAAATTCAATTATTGTCTTATTTATTTCTGAAGCACTAAAGAATAAATCATGAGCATTCTTATTTTTTTCATAACCATGTCTAGTTTGTTTCCCCTGTTCAGGTGTCTGTTTATCAGTATGCAGTTTGTACACATAAAGGCTTATCCGTCGTGCGGCCTGAAGGTCTAACAGAACCAATCACTTAAGCCTGACCATAAAACAAAACAACCAAAAAGAACAGAGAGGACTTGGCAATGGAACGCCAGACTGGATCTACCGATGAACACGCTGCATTTCCATATAAGATCATTTTCATATGACACTACATTTCCATATAAGATCATTTTCAGCAGAGAAGAAAGAAAAATCCTAGTTGGTCTACATTTGACTAACCTTTAATGGGTGTCTAACTGATTTGGTTTTGGTCTGAGGTTCACTGGTTTCTGGGTTGTAAAAATACAACCGATTTATAAATTAACATACAATTTGAAAATATGAGAAGTGTTAAGATGTGACTAATGACGCGCAAAGCATTTAATTATGAATTCAAATGAGAGTTGCTTCACTGAAATTACCTTAACTGAAAAATCAATTTCACCCGAAAACATTGTTTTGAAAAATGTTCCCAAAAGGTGATAACAGTGCCCAATTTAACATTCCATGACAGATGTTGGATTGAAGTTATACCAACTCAACAGGAAAAAATAAAGGCACCTGCTTCAACTGATTGCAGTGCTTGTCAGAGCTGTGTTATAATTCAATACCTACCACAAGAGCTTAATTATACTGCATTACATTTACACAGTGAAATCCTATCAGTGGCTGCCAAGAGCAAACAGTGCAAAGGCAGGCAAAATCCGCTGCTGTCGGCCAAGAATATGACAAATCTAATGCGCGACAAACTAGCTATTGCAAATGAAAGTTAAAATTTTTTAAAAAATGGAGGGTGGTGGGTGGGTGGGACAACGACATCAAAGTTTCATGATTTAAGAAACACTGCACGAAACATTTGGTGTTCTATCAATAAAGTGTCCTTTCACTACAGTACTCTGAGGGAATATTTTTTTTTTTTTTTGTTCCCTTGAATTTTTCTTCTGACCTTTCAGATTTGACTGGGCTTAAAACGTGGTGCAAAGTAAGGTACTGACCATAAAGACCTGACTTTTCATTACATTACCTTTCTCTCAGGCTTAACACCAGATAAAGCACACCCTAAGAGAGGCATACAGAAAATACACGCTTAAATGGTCAGACAAGGGCACCCTTACAGGACAGCCTAAAAGACACCTTAAAAAAACAACAGCCTAAAACATACCAGTAAATGACACACAACATTAAAAAACAACCTAAAATAAATCCTTACTGAACATGTTGAAATGCATTTTTAAGGAACAGTGCAGCTCACACAAGCTTGAAGAAAAGCCTAAACATGATCTTAATAGGAATCCTATTAAAGATAGCCTAAGACACAACTGTGTAGAACAGCCAACTGTATAGATAGGCGCTTTCGCACCGGAGGAACTTTTCATAGTTCTTAGAACTGTTGGAGAAAGTACCCCCTTTTGGCGTGTTCGCACTGCAGGAACTTAGAACGATTTTAGTTCTAAGAACGCCGTTTTGAGGGGCTTTTTTAGCCCCTACTCCAGGGTAGGTACTTTTGCAGCACAATAGGAACCTTGTGACGTAGGTGTACAGCCATTGGTCCAGACGCAGGTATACGATGATTGCAACCGCCATTTTTAAAGATCCGTGCAAAATATAAAGTCTTAGAACGCATTTCATTTAGCTTTTGATATTCATGTCTCAAAATGTCTGGAATTGTAGGAGGGGGCACAACGTTTTTATGTTTTATTTTACCGGTATTTTATATCCCCCAACAATGACCATTTTGCAACGTCCAATGTATATTTGTACATTGAAGAGGTAGCGTACACTCCGCTTCGGTAGGTGCTCGTGTGTCCGCTTGTGTGGCTGTGATCCGCATTTTAAAATAAGAATGTATTTATCCAGCTTACGATTTTAGGGCTGCGGCGGGGAAAAAGGGAAAAAAAAACACGATGCCGCGAGCAAGGGTCAGGCACAAGCGCTATGCTAGCACCCGAAAAGTACTATGCCCATCAAGTCATTCACTGCTACTGCGGTGGTAAATGCATAAATGCATTCGGAAATTATTTTCTCCATTGGACTGGGTCTATCGCCATACAGTTTTATTTTCGTTAATGAGAAGGCAGTTATAGGTTATCTAATGTGCAATCAATATTTCTGTCATTCAAATTCAATAAAACTCATTGCGTATACTGTAGTCTAGTTTGTCGATTTCTTTTGCCGCAGTAATGGTTCTTTTTTTCCTTTTGGAGGTTTTTAAAAGGTCTTAAAAGTCATTAAATTTGTACTTCAAAATGTGCAGCTATCCTGGTTAGTCATAAACAACAGCTCTTAGCTGTTATACCGTCGGCCGGCTTACGTCACTTCAGCGTTCCTACTGGCGGTGCGAAAGCAAACAGAAAAAAGGCCCTAGAACGAATGTAGTTCTAGGGGAAGCTCCACAGGGGGTAGTTCCTATCGAATTAGACCCTAGAACTGTTCGGTGCGAAAGCGCCTGATGATGCCCTTGACAAAGAGCCTAAGAACATCCAGCCTAACAAAGGCCCTTGAAGAACAGTCTAAAAATGTCCTTAACAGCATAAAAAGCCCTTAAAGATCAGCACAGCACATGCCATCTCATAGAACAGCTAAAATAAATCCCACCCTCACTCAAAGAATAGACTGGCACATCCATAAAGTGCAGTCTAAAACACATCCTTTAAGAACCATGAAGAACACAAAACAAAGAGGTTAGGAGAACACAGGAAAGTACAGCAAGCCCTCACCTAAGAATACTTCCAATTGTCAGAATAAGATCACATGCATTTGCACTGTTGCAGTCAACCATTCACCTTGGAAAAAAGAAGCAAATCACATTAGAAAAAAGGAGGGGGGGGGGTAAATTTTGGGAAAGGTAAGTCCAAAGACAAGTTTAGGATCATTCATTCTCTGTCTTAAGCCACAGTTTAAAGCTCTGTAATACAGTGATATAGAGCCATCCAGTCATCCACACTGAAGATAAGTGCTGTGAGGCTGAAGCTGCAATAAGCTGAAGCTCTTTTGTCTCATTCTCATTCGGCTGAGGACATGCAGTGCAGTGGATAAGTTGGGCAGCCCCTTCCATCACTCTCCACGGACCCCTTCCTGAGGCAAAGTGAGGGCTGTCTAATTGGCCTCCAAGGAGAGAAAAGCCAGAACTCCATTACACATCAGTAGATCCAAGGGACTTAGAGCAGAACTGTAATTACACTTATCATCCGGGATGAGTTCATAATTAAAGACTGCATTGCTTTCCATTTATTCTGGAACCAAGAGCTGGTGCCAGGCCCTTCTTCTTCATCCCTTCTTCAAGTGACAGCCAGTCAAACTGGGTGTGAGTGAGTGAATGAATGTGTGGGTGTGTGTGTGTGTGTGTGCTTGTGTCCATCTGTCTGTTGAAATCAAATAAATCAGATTTCATTCTTTTCTTACTGATTAAGCAGTGAGAAGATATTTTGCTGGGATGAAAAACCAATTATTTGTCACTGCAAATGGAGATCCAATAAACCTTGGGAGCTCCACCTACACTCAATGGTTGTGAAAATGAGGGGAAAAAAAAAAAGCTCAAATCTATTGGAAGCTCATTTGGACAAAAAAGAGGGAGAGAGAAAGGGAGAGAGAGAGAGAGAAAAAGCAAAATATAAGGAGGATAAACACAAAGCCTGTGCAATCACAAAGAACATTTCAGTATTTCATTATAGTCACTGCAATGAGGTAGACTAGTCACAGAAATGTGAAAGAATTTTTCAATTTTCTGAAATCAAAAACAAATCAGTGAATTTGAATCTGTATAGTATTCAAAACGTATCATTTATATTCTTATACAAATATAGTATTTGTTATAGCAGAATAATTTGAGATTTTATTTATTTTACATTTTTTAGCCCCGTCAAGAGTGCTAAAGAGA
Organism: Chanos chanos; assembly: GCF_902362185.1. Classification (NCBI taxonomy): domain Eukaryota; kingdom Metazoa; phylum Chordata; class Actinopteri; order Gonorynchiformes; family Chanidae; genus Chanos; species Chanos chanos. The sequence goes on along the minus strand of NC_044499.1, from coordinate 32,166,841 downwards.
GCACCTTGGAGCTACTTGAGGGTAAGTTAGGCAGTCAAGTCAGACAGGGAGAGTAGGCTGTATTTCTATCTTCATCTTTAAATGAAGAAAGGGCTATTAAGTTATGTCACATAGTTCCTGAAACTGCTCATCTCCTTGTGCACAGAGGGTTTTGTCAATGCAGGCTCCCATGACAGCACTGGCTATGGCTGATGTTCTAAAAGCCCCATATCAGGGAGGAAGTGGGAGTAGAACACAGTGAGCTGGAGTCATTCTAGACCAAAGTCACAGATAAAGTAGGAGTAATGAGGAGGAGCGGGTGAAAGAATTCGTGGAGGTGGAGGCGGAGGTGGAGGCGGACACGTCTTGTGTTTGCAGTTAGCCTCATTCGCAATTCGAAATGCTAAAGGTAAAATGATTAATGACCCCAGCAGGACAGGACGGTACACAAATGCTAAACAACGAGACTTGGCTATGCCCTCTAAAGAACAAAAACCACCTATACTGATGACTGGAACAATTTATTGTTTTGTTTTTTGTTTTGTTTTTTTTGCAAAGACAGTTTAGATTAGGCGAGGTTGGAAACACTGACACACAAAGTGCCTCACCAAACAAGAATCAAATCCTTCTCCAAGGTTTTAAACAACAGTTTTAATACTAAAAAAATACTATTCTGCACAACACAGGAGCATCAAACTAGTAATGCTGCTGAGGTAAGACCTGCCCCCCCCCCAAACATCTGGCCACAGCAAACAACATAAAGCTTTTTCGTACCAATATGTGTAAGAACTTGCTTTCAACAAAATACGGTTATTGCACTTTTTTTTAGAACCTATGTAAGGCAATCCTACAAGGTGCTCTTACATCCGACACAATATTAAAGCTTTCAAAAACACCCCCCCCGCCCCCACTCACACACAACAACCTTCCTCCCCCTTCTTCCCCCACCAAATTCTTAAGCTAAGCTATCACCAAACCATGAAGAGATATTTTCAGGAGCTATGTCTTCTCTAAATAAGGATAATCATGCCTTATGTTATAGCAAAGGTCTCCCATCTTATGCATAGTAGAATTTTAGAAAGCCTCAGTAAAAGACTGTCTGTGAAGTACAGTTGATATAAGTGCAATATAAAAGCTTGTTAAGCAAAAGGATTAAAGCCAAAAATGAACAAAGATGCTACATACAATTCAGAGGGGACTGATGTATTACAAACTATATGATCAGAGGATTGTTCAGATTAAAGGAAGAAAACAACTAATGTGAACAATCATGAGGGGTTTGTACAACATTCTCTCTCAATTCCGCTAGACTGAGAAATGCAAACAAAGGTTAGCGACAACACTCTATATTCAAAAGATGCATCCACATGTAATTAATTTCTACTCTAACAGACTGGAGTGTGATTTTCTTTATGTTTTGGGGATCCATTTCTTTTACTCCTTTTCAGCAGGAGTGGCTGGGCAAATTCTGACTGCTTTGCTTATACGTTGCATTGTAAGGTTTCTTGGAAAAGTAGCCGTTGTACCTACACAGATTAATGAATCTGCTGTACTACAAATTTGGAACTCTGTATTTTACCAGACAGAGAAACAAATCAGGCATTTGTCTTCTTGAAGTGGAATGCTGGAATCAAGAAAACCGAGTGACCTTGAAGATTACGGTCTCAGACATTAAATGCTCAGTTACTCTGGATGCTTGAAATCCCTTAGTGCCAAGTTTCATATTTCTGCATGTTTGCAATTCCCCTGGCAAGTCTCATAAAAGGGTCATCTTGGCACAAGGTCTCTTCCTGTACTTGCTGTTGGTATAGTAACGTGCTCGTCACAGAGCTAGTTTGCAGTTCGGCCTTCCATTCAGCCATGTAATGTGACTACGTTAACCGCCAATCGCATTTTTCTGTCAGTTACCTCTGTGTCCTGTCCTCCCTTGACTTACACCAAAAGTTTTAAGTGTATTCAGCGACCCTGACATTAACAGAGATAGAGTATTCTGAAAAGTACCAAACCAAAGAAAGGGGTTACAGCCACAGTTTCATCATCATTAGGAGTTGCTTGAACGTGTCAGTGTTTTGTTTAAAAAAATAAATAAATAAAATAAGGGTTCCTATATCAAAAAAAGGTCAGGTTTGCTTGAGAATAAACGAGTGTTTGAGTAATTCTCCATGAGGCATTCCCGCACATAGCTGGAACCTTTAGCAGTTCTTATAGGGCCGTTCTGAATGTGCTCATTAAACTTGACTGGGCTCTACGGATGAAAATCATCGCCAGTGGAGAACTTTGAGAAAGCCCTATCATATGAGCTTATTCTGCAGACCATCAGGGAGATCAGAACACAAACTTAAGAGTGGGCATGGAAACCTTTCAATCTGTTGCTCAAACACAGAGAGATTATTTCAATATTTTGGGCTTAGTAATGGTATGCTCACACCAGCAGCGACAACAAGTGACAAAGTGGCTGGAAGTCATTCATTTCCAGTGGACTACACTGAGCGACATGGTGTGACGAGTCACCTTGCGACAAAAAAAAGTTGGGCAAAGTTCAATTTTATGCAAATAGGCAGCGACAGAGTCGTGCGGTGGTCAGTCAGATGTGTTCCTCTTGTATTTTTTTGCTGTGAAACGTTTCTTAAACTTTAGCTCCTATATTAGAATTTTAGCTCCCATAGCTGACATGGAGGAGAGACTTTGTGGTCCATGGTGAAACAGTAATGTTTGAAGCAAGATCACACTATTTATAGAAAAATAAATTTGTTCCAAAATATACTTTTCAGCAGGAATGCACCCAGTTTGTGGATTTACGCATACATTGGCCGATATATTAACAGGCAACAAAAGATAAGATTATCAGTTGGAGTATTTTTTGAAGAAAAAAAAGAAGAGGGTTCTCCATCGATCATCTCTCTAACATCTAAATCGACCATTCACATAAGCCCTAACAGTATTTTAAATGTATTCAAACTCATTTACCCAAAGTATAATACAAAGGCATTGCATGTTGCTCACCAAAATCGTAAACCTACCCAAAGATAATGGAAAATGCAGACTCATCACTTGTGAGTATGAGGTTAGCAAAATCAAGTCATCATTCAGTCAACAAGTTTAGCAAAAGGTAACTGAGTCAAGAAGTATAATAAACAGTCCCCTTTGTTCTTGGTATGTTCAAAAAAGGAAGAAAAAAAAAAACACACCCCTATAAGCTCATAAGTATAATGCTACCTGGTTCTTCTGGATGATAGGAGTGTCTTCAGATGTGAAAATGAGTCAGTTTTTCTCTCTGAATGTGTGTCTTCAGAGGAACGCGAGAGGTCTTCTAAGGTGACCTCGTCATTTTCAGTCAGTGCACAAAGCTTTAGAAGAGAGTTCAATCAGAGAAAAAAGCGCTTTGCAGTGCACAGGTGATGCTTCAGTCAGGCTAGTGCGGCTAAATGTGCACTGCTGGCCTCTGGCAGGAGTAATGAGTTAGTGTGGGCTTCACAGGCTGGGTCAGAGAGTTAAAAAGTCCCCGTCTCAAGCCGTCTATTCTTTCATCTCTTTATCTGTGCCATCTGCCAAACCCCCTTTCTTCTGTTCTCATCACTCTCTGCTCTTCACTGTTGATGTAATTAGCAGTCTTAGCAGTGTACGGTGTTCATTAGACCCAACTTACTCCTTATGGAGATTGTCAGCCTATCAGCTTGGTCTGACAGACGTGAGCCACGCTGGGCGGCTTGGTAATGAACCCCAATGATATTGTTATTGTGGCAATAGCTAGCTCGGAGGTGGAATACCTAATCTCATTTCAAAAGAGATAATAATTGAATTTCTTATCAGAAGCACTGCTAATCAGAGCCAAGGTGTGTTTCTGCAGGGGATGTCAGTGGGAATTTCTTTGATAACTGTATGAAGCTTTTAGAAGATTGAGGGGGAGGGGGAGGGGGAAAAACCTCCAGGAAGACAAAGACAGATATGATTCTAGTCCTGACTTCATATTGTAAGGACCTCACATTTGCCTCTTTTTTTTTTCATGAGAAAATGCTGGATTCCTATCCTCTTGTATCGAAAATGCCAGCAGTGTGGATGAGATCCAGTCTATTTAAATAAAAACACAAATCAGAAGGTAACAGAAAGTCTGTTTCATTAGAAATCATTAAATGAGTAACATTACATACAAATGGTCATTAGTAATGTTGAAAAATTCAAGCCAAAGCAATGTCTAACAAATGCTCCACTGTTAATTAACAGTAAGACCTAATGGAGGTTGATGACTTAATAAACACTCAGTTAATGTCCAAAGAAATGTTAATAAACTGTCTAGTCGTAGCTGGCAGATCCCAAATGCCTATGATTAAGCACCTATTACTTATCTGTCTCATGACATACTTCAAATGGTTCCTCTTTTCTATCAAGTCATCTGCCTGTTTCAGGTCACCTTTCAGTTAGCTTACAGTGAAAAAGTGGGCTGATGGGAAATGAAGTCTTGCACTTTCACAAACAAGCAATAATGAACCTTAGTTAACCTTGTTCTTCAGTCATACACTCGCAGGTCTTTTCAATCACTAGTGCTGCTATAGGGAAAAATGGTTAATAATTAGTGTTTTTTTCCTTAAGCACACAAGCTGAGTGGTTAAGAGGTAAACTGCCTTGCATTCAAATGTAACCCCAGAAATATAGAAACGGATGTGTAGAATTTATCTATGGTTCCCAAGTTTTAACTAGTTGTACTTAATTGGTCAACATACTGAAAGCACAGCTCTGGTGAACGACCCTCAATCTGCCTGTTGATCTACGAGGGACCGGTCATCTCCACAGTGACAAGACTGTGATAGCACTATTGTGCATGATTCATGCTGGCAGTAATTTCTACTGACAGTCACTTTAGCATCATGAAGTCATTTTCTGGCCTCATAGGACCCATGGAAATTAACCGCCAAATAAGGTCTGTTTTTTGGCAACCCTTATTTCTTACTGAATTTTTTTTTTTGTTTTCATTTATGATCGGCCTCTACAACTGTAGTTAATTTGATCAAAAGGCTGAGGGCCCCTGGCCTATAGTAATTCCATCCGTTTCTTAGATGTTAGCGGATTCAATGAAACATATTTCAGTGAGTTGATCACCTTGGTAACCTCTTAGATGTGCTGAGGAACATTCCACTGGTGCTATATTGTGAAGCTCGTGAGATGAAAAAAACAAAACACAAAAAAAGAATAAATAACAGGAGAAACATATTTGCATGTATCTATTCAGTTCACCCATGTGGGGATTGCTTTTCAAAAATAAAAACTTCAGGGAACATTGTAACTGGGTTGCTCGGCACTCTTTTTTTTTTTTCTTTTTTATTGTTGTTGTTATTGTTGTTTTCTTTGGCGTCACAAGAGGCCTATGATGCTCCCATACAGCAAGTTACCAAGACAAATGTCATCTTGTGCAAATGAAGTTCCATAGCTCTCTCCAAAACTGAAGACCTGCCTTCTGTGAATAGGTCACTCTAACTCTCTCCAGTAATGAGAAAAAAAACATAACATAGAAGCTACGTGGGAAAGAACAGATTAAGTCCACTGGCCCCTTGTCTGGGGAGATAGTGTTCATGTGCATATTAAAGTTTCATAAGGGGACTGAAGTGCTGAGAGAACAATAGCAAATCCCTGGATGAAACTAGCACTCCAGTTGTGGGGCCTTTATAAAGACTGGAGCCCTATCAGCCAGGAAGGCAACCGTTTAAATATGAATGAACATGTTTTACAAGTAAATTCCACTTTTCAGAGTGCAAACTGTGGGTTAACACAGGATCTTTCTTTTAAATGATGGCATATACAGAGCAGTAAAATATTCCACTTTACTGTTAAATGGATAAATACAGAATCCTAAAAAAAAAGCTATTTTATGAAACCAGAACAGAGGCTCATGTTTTAAAGGATCTGGCTGAAAGTAAGTAAGCACACATAAACCCTACAGCCTCTATAGCGTATCACGCACTAATCACTGTCCTTGTTCCATTTGTGATGGCAACACATATCCACCTGTAGGTAATAATTCTGATACTGTTTTACTGAATGCTATGTGTCTTTTGTATTGTGCATGTTTCTTCTGCTCTTTGAACAGCCCCATGTGGGAGAAATAAAGCTCTATTAAACTGAACCAAATCAGTTCCTCCGCAACCCAGAACACTTCAGAACTTCAGAGCATATCGCACACAAAACACATTTCTGATATGCTTGCTAGAGAACATTCTGCTTTTCTGCAACTGTTATTCCAGTCCCTTTTCCTGGGTATGAGGACCATCCGTTGTCATTAACGGTGCTGGCCTACGCAGTCGTCCCTCAGGTAATTAAAGCTCAGCGGTGATCCGCCAGAAGAGAGCCAAGGCACTCCGGATACCCGTCTCATTAGCGGCGTGGTGACAAAGGCCGGATGAAAGGATGGCCTCTGACGAGCTCGTGGGCGGCTGTTCCGCCCATCACTCCGTCGCTGTAGCGGACGGAGACAAAGGCCAGTCGCGTTCTCGTAGTACTCCAAAGCCGTCGGATCAGATACGCAACCACCCCACCCCCCCGCACCAACCCATGTAAAACAGCCATCAGAAAGAGTATGGTGTTGTCAATGCCAGCGAAAACAGTGATTACTCTGTTTGGACAGTCAGGGAAGCATTTCCGTCCGAGGACCACATCAGTCAGTCTATTCTCTTTTCCACACATGCACAAACACACACACACACTCACACAGTTTAAAACCCTGTGGGTGGGTTCCCGACTTCAATCTTTGTAACAACCAAAAGTTTCTTTTATTTGGGCTTAGCCGGCACCGGCACCACTATCACACAATTCTCAATCAAAGGCAACAGTTCTGACAGCGTTTGGACCCAGAGCAAGAGCGACCGTGGAACACCTCTCCAGCGGGTCACCTTTGAGCTGGCCGGCGATGCCGACAAACTCAATCATGCTCTTGCGTCCTCGGATTCCGTTTTGTGTCCCCTCACCGCAGGCACGACTTACACCACGGCGGTGGCGGCGGCTGCTCCCGTGTTTGTGGATGGGAGGCACGTCTGAAAGGAGCTCTATGCAAGAGGAAATGCCTCTGAGAGAAAGAATGGACATGTCACCACGGGCGTGGATAAACAAAATAAAACGACTCATCAGACAAAAGCCGCCTCAATAAAAACAAATGGAGAAGCTGGACTAATTTGGCACACTGTAGACACGAGCATTATTCAGAGCAATAAAATATGAATGTAACTGGATGAGTCAGACTCTGTCTGACAGAGCTGTTCCTCACTTTGCAAAAACCAACCATTTGAAAGTCTACTGACGTCTGTAGACTAGGAAACAGATTACATCTTTTTCTGTTATAGACTGTTACGATCGAGCACGGCTAAGCTGGAACGAAGCATATGTAGTAAAATGTAGATGTGGAAACTCTCGCTTGGCGCTTTCAGACAGCAGATATCAAACACTCTCAGGACTCTGGATAAAAATGAGGTCACCGTTTTCCATCCGACTTAAGACTCTGATCGTGATTAATGATGACTAATGAGTCCTATCGAATAACCGCCGCTCTATTTTCAGACAAATTCACCACCTCTAATACAGGTTGTGCTCATGGAAACTTCTAGCAAGTCTAAAAGCCTGAACGAAGTGGACATTCCAATGGTATAAGCTCACGAAGGAGGGAGCCATGGATTGTAAGCATTTGTGGAGCCAGCCAAACGGTGGGTGAGTCGGTGCTTCCAGCCTATAACAGGTGCAGCTGTGGAGCTGAGAGTAGGCCTTTTACATGTGCAGGAACAGAAGTCCTGATTGTTTTCATTCGTCCGCCTCCATCACGGCGCCCGGTGCTGCAGCAAAACTGATGTGATTTACACACCTGCAGGGCAGAGAGGACTTTCATCGTGGTGTGGCGTGTTGCCTTTTTGCATTCTGACACAGGTGGCAGGCACTGTTTACCAGCCGGCTGTGTGGATTCCAATATCAAAGCCTGCCGCCTCCCGCCTTGTAGCAATCACAGTTGGAGGGGGGGGAGGGTATGGCTACAGTGTGTGAAAATAAAGAAATACCAAAGCAATCTCAGCAGAGATATTCCCCCGATTCCCTGAATGATGCTTGTATGCGGTATGGAAACAATACAAGGGCGTATGGAATAACTTGGTCGTATGAAGGAAAAATAAACTCAGTCACCATTATGTGTTCACTGTTGAATGAGTAAAAAAAAGAAAAAAAAAGAAAAAAAAAAAGAAAAAAAATGTGCATTTTCTGGATGTTATGTAGAATACTAGATCACATTGTACACTTCATCTGCACACTGTCAATGTGCTAAGTGGCAAAGACTTTCTCCATATGGACTACGGAAAAAAATATTTATAATATCTGTGGAAAGTCATTCTCTCAGCTTGAACTGGAGCCAATAAAGCTAAGCATTTTTTAAACTATAGCCCATTACTACCATACTGAAACAGTCTGTTTCCAAAGGAGGACCTTCACTTAAAGCAGGGTTTCCTTTTTTTGGCACATATTATCTTTATTTCAATTCCACATGGACCAAAAGCATTGATCCAACTAGCTTCTGGATGTGCTGCTTTCACTGAATGGTCACGAAAAGCAATGAGGAACGGGAACAAAAAGCCATTGACAAGTGTATGAAAAGAGTTAATCTTTCAAACACACTCCGATTCTTCTATTAAATTCTCTAGACTTGTCTGACCCCCGGCTGTTCGTGACTCATTATGACTAGAGTTATATGAGAGCAAACAATACAGCCATAGATGCGTTCTCCTGCACCAAGATGGGCATTATTAGACAGAGAACATCACACCAAAAATGCGAACGTGAAACCTTTTCGTTTTTTTCTGCCTGTGTTTTTTTCTGCTAAATCCAAGGCTCTGCTTGCTTGTAATGGAGACAGAGAACTGTTGAGAACGTTGATCAGTGGTGCATTAATAAAACAAAACAAAACAAAAAATCCAAACAATGAAGAAGAAGCCCCACAAAGCACAGAGAAAAGTCGTGGGAGAGTAGCCAGCGAGGTATTTATAATTCATGCCATTCTTTGTTGCTGCAGTCACACATCTGATGGCTACAGAGGGGCTGCATGCCACTATTTGCATTGAGGGGAAAAAAATATTCAAAAAATGTCCTTGCCCACTTCTGGCTCCCGTTTCTAAGCAACAACAGAGAGAGAAAGAGAAAGAGAGACAGAGAAAGAGAGAGAGAGAGAGAGAGAGAGAGAGAGAGAGAGAGAAAGAGAGAGAGAGAGAGAGAGAGAGAGAGAGAGAGAGAGGGAGAGGGAGAGTGACAGAGACAGTGCATGGCATTCCAGTGCATGGTGGTGTCCAGTACTCACTTGTTCTGCATCATGTTCATTATAACCCAGTCAGCAGGGTACACGTTCTTCCCAATGAGATCCTTGAACATGATAAATGTTTCCATTAGGAAATCCTAAAAGGAGAGAGAAGCATTTGAAATGATAACAGTTACTCTTTGCCTAGTCCCGGTGAGAACAATCCGAGGGTAAAGCCTAAAAGCAAGACTTGTGACCCTGAGAAACAACTGCTCTTAAAATATTTCTTAGATTCAAGGTAAACATCAGCCTCTTCACACCCTGTGTATGGCACAATGCATGGAAACGTCTGTAACCCAGAGAGACACACAGTTCAGTGGAATAGTTCAAACTCTTGGCCATAAGGCACGAGGTGAGATGCCTATTCATGCCAAAAAGAGCCCAAAATCTTCATTTTGTTCCACACAAGCACAGACTACAACACAGAAAATACTCTCACTTAATTTAAAACTGTTCATTTTGTTGTGTTTGTTCAATTTTTTATTTCTGAAAGTTTTAACCCAATGAAACATTGAGCTACCACGAAACTGCATTAATTCAGAGCTCCAGTACATTTCAAACCATAGTTTGAGTAATACGTAATAGCATTCATGTTGTTATGATAAATTATCTCTGCAGTGTAAACCACTCTGATCCTGACACAGATACCAAAAAAGAAAAAAAAAAAAAAAAGAAAGAAAAAAAATAAAACAACCCAACAGATTTTAGCGAGTACGGGCCAAAATCACAATCCATCCATGACATCACCCTCTTCAGCTTAAATTCTGACCCTGGCAGCAGGCAGGCTGTCTGAAGGACTGCAGACGTTTTTAAAGGAGCCCAGCTAGTGCCAAGCCTGCAAGGATGGTGAGATTCCTGCCAATTTCACCCATTATAACTCTGTCAGCCAAAACAGATATCAGGGAGCAGCTCTGAAACAGTAACATAACCTACAGTCTGGTCTACTGATATAAATGTTTGTCTGTTTGATTTGTTTCTCACCCTCCGTTTTGGGGAGATGTATCAATCTTTCTCTCTATCACATTTAGCTAGACCTACATGTCTTACTAACGGCAATGTTGCATCAAACTTTAAACTCAATGGAAAAATCTCATGTGACTATAAGCATCATCAAAATCTAATGCACTTACCCAAGTTCCTGAAGAACATGGTTTCCTTTTATGAATATGTGAAGTTTATCTAGTCAAGCTTTCTTTCACATCTCTCCCCCAGAGAGGTGAGCAGAGGAGCACTCCCGCAAACCACGGTGGGGCAGGGAGAATGGTATTAAATGGAGACCACGCCTGCTGCGTTAATTTCCGTAGTCTCCTAACAGAGTGATACCACTCGGAGATATAATTTATTTGAAAAGTAACGGCTGTAAGTCAGGTTTGTCCTAATCCAGACGCGCTGGTCACAGGAAAAATGCTTGTTCATTTGACAAGAGGGCCGTCGACCACATGGCCGAGGGTGCAGACCAGACAATTTAAGCAAACAGTAAAGCTGACAAAATGAGCTAGCCGGGTAAATATTACATTAACCTGACCCTGACTTAAGAGCACATCTTAAAATGTTCCCTGCATCTCCACAAACTGCCGTGACTGATCCAAACTCTTCAAAGAAAAGAAAAACTCTTCAAAGCGTATTAGAGGGTGTTATCTGATTAAATAGAACAAAAAAATAACGATTGTATTTGGCTTCTAACTGCTACTTGATGTGACGGACATTACTAGGGCTCAGATACATGTGTAAAAGCCACACAGATTCTTTTGTTCTATATGACAGAACACCACCATGACAAATTTATAGTGTATGGAGCAGATCAGTAACCTGTGACCTCCTATTCTTCACAAGTTGTAGAATGTAAAAAAAAAAACCAAAACAAAAAAACAAAACAAAACAAAACAAAAAAAAACAAAAAACCACAACAGCAACAGCAACAACAGAAAAAAAACAACCAAAAACAAGATATCAGCACTCACCACCACATCTGATCTCATCTTGCCAAAGGTACTGATGAGGTGAGCATAATGATAGTCCTCCATCTGTCTGAGAATAGCAGTCATACCCGCCACAAAACTACCCTGGAGAGAGATGAGAGAAAAGAGAACAAAACCATCAGCACACAGAGAACAAACACATAGCACCATCAACAATATGGCAACAAAACCTGAAAAGCAGAGGCTTTCCCAAACAGAAGCATCTCAGAGTAAAAATTCACTGTCACAGCCAGGATGATTAACATGAATGATGTCAGCAAACACTGATCATCAGGCCGTGAGCATGTAAAAACCACAAGACAAGACCTGACTCCTCTGCACTGGTAATCTAATGAACGGGATATTACCTGGAACACAAGCAAATTCCTAATTGCACTTAGGCAGGTAAAGAGAGACTCACTCTGTAATGGGCACTTGGTCACTACCATACACCATAGGGAGGAATTAGACACCCCCCCCCCCCCGATCTGAGAAGCTCTATTTTTAGTCCATTCCTCTCGATGTTTAAAACGTGTTAGCATAATACATAAAGTTTCATGTTTTATTCCTTTAAATTTCAATAACAAGTAAAGAAAAAAATCCAGAATAGACAGGAGGCGAAAAAACTGGAAATGACTCATGAGACAAAAGTTTCATGAATAAGAAGAGTGAAGAATTAAGAAAGAAAGGAAGAATGAGGGTGACATGAAAACTATGAATGAAACTTTCACGAACAGGACGAGTGACGGTTTCATGCCAAAGATGAATCAAAATTTCACTTACGGAAGTTTCCTTAACAAAAATCATGCCACATCAGGCCAATTAATTCAGAGTGCAAACTGTAGAAAGGAAAAGTGTGGTTTTTTTGGTCGTTACACCTGAAAGGTCTTGAGAGCTTTGAGAGTTTGGTATGGGCTAAATGTCACCGAAAACACTAAACCATTATGAGCTGCCTTAAGACATTTGAATTATGACTCAAATGTAAACTTTGACGCCAAATAGAGCTTCAACTTTACTATCAAATGTTCAGTTTGCTTTGTGCCAAACATTGGTCAACTTGTGGACAATGCACATGTAAACAAGATCATAGTAATAATAAGGATTTGAGTGAGTACAGTGGGGGAGGAAAAAAAGGTATATGGTACTTTACTGAAGTACTCTTATAATGTTACCAACATGTCACTTTCTTGTAAATGAATACAAACAAGAGCAGCCAATATAACTCCCTAACATAAGGAAAAAAGAAACAAGAACACCCACAAAAAATAAAGTACAGTGAGGTTACACTGATGTTGCAGAGCTGTGAACACCTGCATTTGGAAATGCATTAAGTATGCTACTCAGTGTCTGTTTAAAGTAGTAGATGTTGTGATAATGCAAATTAAATCTTTATTATAATTACTTAGTAAGCTGTTGTAAGGGTCTAATTTAACACTGCTCTCTTGAAGCCTTACTGAATTATTCCTCATTGCTCTCTTCTGTTTGCTTTCTGCAGGTACTCTCAGGACAATACAGCCAGCCAAAAAGGTGTTAGACATTTCCCCCTTGTTGAGCATTCAACGCAGATACACTTTGAAGGGAGGCAAAAGCCGAATTCGCAACACGTCCGTAAAGATACAGTGACTCAGCTATTAGGCTGTCACGGTATTTTCCATACCTTTCCATTTGTCTCATTTGAAAGTCTATCCTCAAGCAGTAAATAGACCTGACCTACATAGCTCAGCAGCCACTGTACAGAAGTTTGACTCGTTAGCTCCCTGCTCTGCACTGTTCAGTTCGCACCGCCTTGCTTTTTTTCTGTTTTGACGGAACAAAGCGTCTCCCTTAACGCAGCAGTTTATTGTCAAGCGTTTCAATAATTCTGTTGACTCTTCCGAGCTTCACACACAAACAAACGGAACGAAAGACCTTGATACCCTGAGAGCTGAATGCATGTACACAATAATAGTTCCAGGCATCTGAGACATCCTTTAATTCGATGATATTCTCTTTCCTGCTTCTAGATATTGCTATGGGGCTTTATTCCTGCTCTGTATTGTCCTAAATTTTGCAGATTTCAATATCCAGAGATGTTGAATGCATGCTCATACTAGTAAATGCCGACACGTCAGGCCACTGAAACAGACAGTTGACTGGTCAGAAATGTCTATATTTTCACTGCGAAGGCAAAACCAAAAAGATGGGACATGATGCTGGTACTGACTGTCAGCTCTAATCCAGTGCTTTTGTATATTTATAACTAGGACATCTAATTTTTTACGACTCCTTATTCAGACTCCCAATAACAAGAGTGCAATTCAACCTTTTCTCAAAGAACTCATTGAACAACTGTTGAATTGCATCTCCCCAGTCATTGAAGCTGATGGTTTTATTATCAACAATAAACCATAAATGACAGAAAAGGACACTGTCAATATTCAATTCAGTTCACCTGTTTAGAGCCATAATCTGTGCAGACATACGAGAATGTATTGAAAGCTTATTTCTTTTTCATGACTTGAAGGGCATTTCAATCCGTCAAATCTTTGATTTAATTCCACTCGCTGCCCATGGCTCTATTAAACCCTGCAATGCCTCTGTGGTGTAAAACACATCAAGTCAGTCTGTGTACAGATAACCAGGCCGATGCAGTCTTGCACTTTTTCATTCAAAGATTCATTTTTTTTTCCTCAGTTTTTTTCCTCAGAAAGCATTGTCTCCTTCATGCTCCATGTTGGCATTTCCTATAAAAAAAAATAAAATGAAATAAAATAAAAATTAAAAGAAAAAAAACAAAACAAACCTCAGTGAATCACTGATTGCTTACTTTAGCTGACTGGCTGCTGTAACTGTTTAAGCCCCTCAAAATGAAAAGTGTGCAGCAACACATGGAGGATGACAGCTGAAACGCAGACAAAAATCCTTGGATAAAAAAAACAAAACCTGGATGCCTCATTAATTACTTAATGATCCACGAACTGGCTCCCTGTTTATCCATTATTATTAACACAAAGTTGTCCTTGCCAAGATATTCGAAACACCACGCTCTGACACAGGCATATATGATTTTTAGAAATGTGTACAGGTATCAGTCAGGGTGAGTATGTTTATAGCTATATTTAGTATTTCTTACAGATTTATAATCTTACTTTGATTCAAATCAGATAAGCTACGTTTGATTAGAGTATGTGAATGGAAGGCTCAGAAGGTCTACGACTTCTTAGTTATTCTTCTCCCTCTCTGCATTCTTAAACAACGACAAAAAGAACCAATTACCACCAAAATAAGTACATTAAAAAAAGGGCAGAGAATTAAAAGAAAGAGTGGTGGTTGAAATTCAGCTGGGCAGGAATGTGTAAGCCTGCTGGGTCCTGTCATTAATGTGATCTGCTTATCCCTTGGCGTTCTGTGATAGCCATACGTCTTCATTCTGTGTCTAATTTAAGAGATCTGGCACTGTGATTGACAGCAAGGTTCTTGGCAGGCTACAGCATCACCGCTCAGCGTTGAAGGACAGGTGTGGGCTGTCAGGTGGACACTGTGACAGCTGTAGGTAAGGATGTGGCTCATATGACTGCCAGATTGTAGAATGACAATTAGAAGCATTAGCACTTCTGTGAAGAAAAAAACCCCAAGAATATCTGAGCTCATATGGCAACTTTTGGTCGGTTATTAAAATGTTAAAAACTAAGAAAACCCATCTCGGGCATCTCTGCCATTTTTATCGTTGATTATTTTGCTTTTTAAAATTTTGATTGCTGAACTGTCATAGAAGAGAATCTGTCCAACACCTAATTCTCATGTAGCTACTGAATTGTACACAGTTGTACATTTCAAAAATATATCCTAAAACCCTGAAACAGGACAAATGAGCATCATGATATTGGGTCCAAGTAAATAAATAAATACATGAATAAATAAATAAGGATTTAGTTAGAACCCAAGCAGTAAGGTGACAAGTAAGTCAAAAAAAGAAAGAAAAAGAAACCCTCCCCCAGAAAACTAGAGAATGTACAACTTATAGCTATTTGGCAAAGCACAAAAAAGATTTTTAATGTCATGCTTTTGTTCTTCAGGCCAGTTCTCCCTGGATTCAAGGGCAGTGAAGCATACAAAGCTTAAGCATTACTTCAGTTCCTCTAAAACAACAAAGCTTGAAACAAACAATCATTAAGTGGCGCAACAGGTATAATTGGTCACAAGGCTCTTAGGAGAAAAGAACTAACAGTCCAGTAGATTAAATTTAGGTGTTAAATGGGTCCATTCTAACAGTGGTGGTGTATGAATCTCAGGAATGTGGAGGAATGGGACATTGTGCTTTAAACATCATTATAAGCAACAAGACAACTCCAAAGACATGACTGCCCACAGTGTTCAATGAAAACGTTCAATGAAAATTAAGTAAGGGTGAATAAAATGGCTTGGAATGGCCTTGTCATGAACTCTTAGCTCCTGGATAGTTATTCATCACTTAGCCTTTATCTCTTTCTTCCTCTCTCTCTCTTTTAAAAAACACACTAACAGTAGGCAAACCTGGAGATTTTGACCAAACTGGTCCCAGTCCTTGAAAGTTCCTTTCTTTTGCAACACTGTTAGAGAGATAGAGGTAAACAAAAATAGCAGAGAGAGAGAGAGAGAGAGAGAGAGAGAGAGAGAGATGCTCTCGTCTTTTCAGTTCATTTGTATTGGGCACACGGGCTTGTTGCCACGGAAACTCCGTGTTCATAAGAGGTGAATCAAACCAAACAGGCTGAAAGATGAGACTTTGAGCAGAGCCCTAAATTGAGGATTCCCTTTTTCTTTTTTTGGAGAGAGAACATAGAGTATGGTTTATGGTGGTCTACTGGTTCTCATGGCCTTGTGGCTCTGACTGATAGAGGCAACTGGAAGAGGAAAGAAAAGAAAGGAATTGGCTTTTTCTGTGAAATTAAGGTTTGCTGATTAATGATCTTGCGTTGAAAGGATTATAGAGGTCTTAGAAATAATGGCCACAGTGTCTTTGGTAAACTATGACTTTGATTACCTAGGTTGTGCTGAAACAAGCAAAGCAGAATAAAACTGTTTTCCTCTTTTTACAGAGTCAGAGGACCTGCTATTCATAGCATACTAACACCACTAACAACAGACAAAGCTCAGAGGATATTCTCTACTCTCCACATTTCAACTCAATCTCTTTTCATCAGAGTTGGGGACAAGGCTTTCTGTTCTCTTTCACTACCACAAACGCTACAACTCCTCTCTAAGTATTGGTGTTCTGTTCAATACAGGAGGCAATTCTTAAATTAGAGAGAGAACGAAAGGGGGCAGAGTAAGAGAGTAAAAGAGAGAGAGAGAGAGAGTAAAAGAGAGAGAGGGAGAGAGAGAGAGAAATATGACTGCAGCTTCAGGCCCAGTCAGTTTGTATTTGGAATGTGTGTTCATTTACAACTTAACAAGAGAAACTGAATAACTGCTACAACAGACTCAAATGGTGCTGGTGTTACATAATCAACAGCTAACTGCAAACTTTTCAAAAGGGAATAAAATGTTCATTGTGAGCCCATTTCATAAACGTCAAAGACTAAAGAATAGTTTTCCTTTTAAATGCACACAGTAAAGACAATTTTGGTCTTACACAATTCACCAAAGTCTCACAACCACAACAGGACAGTGGTAACACATTCATCACATTACCCTTAATCTGTCTAACTATGTCACCTCACAATGATAAACCAGACAATAAGCAAGACCTCTCTACAGCCAATGCTTCAATATCAATGACTTTTAATTAGTGGTGTAACAGTACATGTATTCGTCCCAAACCATCATGGTTCTGACATTACAGTTCGGTGCCTGCAGGCGTACGGCGAACACGCAGTGGCCTATGTGCGAAGATTGACCAACGTAATGCGGAAACAAATTTCTCAAGTGAGAGTCTCTCATTTCACTCTCTCATGGTTGGTTTGGTCTCTTCACTCTACTACATGGAATCCAATGGTGATGCAAACATACTACGACCTAAGTTTTTGAGGACCTTCTGTCCTTGTTTACTGGTACATTGTGGTAAGAAGCAAACTTCATTTCTTAAGGAATAATAGATGGCAATGCTGACTGTCAATAGCCGACAATTGGCTACACACTGCTGTAGGCGGCCATGTGTTGTTGTGACGTCACAAACACACAATTCAGAGCTCTGTGATAGCTGACAAACAGCAAAACGGAATTGGACGTCACAGTCAGTAAGTAACATTCTGTAATGTAAGTAACATTCTATAATGAGAGTGGCACTGTGAGATTATGTTGCGGGAAGGCTTGTCATAAACCTTGCCTCTCTCTCTCTCTGGGAGAGTCAATCCGTCTCACTTCATGAGTGGACAGTGTGTGGGAGGGGGAAAAAAAACTGATGTTTGCTATTGAACTAAATCTGGGCCCATAAGAGAAGCCACTGTTTTAAGAATTTAATTGGGCCGACGGGGAAGGTTCTCTGTAGACCTCCAGGGACCCGTAGCTGAAGTTTGTTTAATCTTTATTGTACAGAGTGTGTACAGAGAGAGAGACAGAGAGAGTGTACTGGGTGTGTACAGAGAGACAGAGAGAGAGAGAGAGAGAGAGACAGAGACAGAGAGAGTTTGTGTTTGTTTGGGGAGGGGTGTTGGACGAGCCTCTACAATTTTTCAAAAGCATGGTGCTTCAATGAAGTGCCACAGTCACAAAATTCTGTCAAAGGACAGGTGCCTTTGCAGAGATGCAGAAAGACAACTTAACATTAAGAGCTACAGAAATCTGTTACTCTATGGAGCATTGCAGGTATCACTGCATCATGCCTCACCTACAGGCCCAACTCCATCATTTAAGGCTGGAAACATCTGCAAAAAATCAAACTTCAAACTGAACTGTGAGGTACAGCCAGTTCAGAGAGAGAGAGAGAGAGAGTTTGAGTGAGAGAACACAATTCAAAGCTAGAATCAAATTCTGCTGTGGGGTATAAGTGTATGTTTGGGGAAGGCCAGGGGTTGGGATGATGTGAATTTGTTATAACAGTAATACAGTACAAGCTGGCAAGTGATAATGCATAACCAGTAGAGAAATATTTTAAAAAATTGCTCATAACTGGGTGAATTCATTTTGCTGCAGGCTGATACTGATACCTAGTACTTCATTAGCTGCATTAGCCAACTGCAGATAGGAATAACAAAAACAAGCAGCTTTTGCCTGTTTTTTTCAGACCCAGTGGCTAAGCCCAGGAGCAGTATTGGTGCAGTTCTACCTGTATGGGTAATGCGTAGCCTGTGCAGGGAGGCTTAATGGCACTGTGTCCCTGTCCACCTGGAGGTTGAAATTGTAATTCATATGAGCGTGGCAGTGACTAGGGGTCAGTACTGATGTCCTGCTCTGGCTGCTGATTCAGCAGAGCCGTTCAGGGGGCGAGATGACACTTCACAGGGGCCGGGTGACGGTGGACGGGCTGCGGTGTCTGCCTTTTCATGGACACTTTGCCTGGACGTGCCTGACAGTGACTGCTGGTGGAGGGGTGGCTGGATGTCAGTTTGTTAGAGGATGGATGGGCGGGGGGACGGGGGGGGGGGTGTAGTTGGGAAACCCTTATTAGGGAAAAGGATCACATTGAACAGTCTTTGTTCATTTTGAATTCCCACTTGTTAGGCGTCTGAGCAGGAACAAGAGGGGACTGAGTCCCTGCTTCCTCGGCAAAAAGGACTCCCCTTGTTAAATTTTAATTTCTGGAGAAAGACTGCCAGAGGTTTTCGTTGCCATATGGCTGTTGATTGCTATGATTCACTTTGTTAATAAGTGGAATTTGAATGAAGGGGGTCGGAGTGCTTCTACATGTCTGACAATTACTGTTTACTGGCAAGTACAGTAAACAGGTCAAGCGACAACACAGTGAAAAGAGGCATACAAAAATTGAGAAATTAGCTACTTAAATGTGAGTTTATAGCTGCACAGTGCTTATTAATAACCAATACTGTATGACAGTTCAATTCAGCATGTTCACACTTAGCCAGACACTAGTGGACTCATCCAAGACTCCCCCCACCCCCCCACCCAAGTCATCGCTGTTACATTTTTTTTAAATGTGCAGTGTGAGACTGCAAATGCTGTCATCTACAACTCATTAGAATAATTACTACTTGGAAGAAGGTAACACTTTAACACTTCAACACTTCATTTCTTTGTAATTAAACCGTTATAAATGCAAAAACATCAGTATAACAGATGAGTTACAAATGAGTGGTTAACACTCTATATCTAAGCTGGCCAACTTTTCTAACACGAGTAAGCGTTTGGAAAGTGCTTTGAATTGGATTCTGAGTCAAGACTGCAGTGGTGGTTAGTCAATGACCAATGCAAAGAAGCAGACACTGGCATCCACTGAAAATGTATCTGAATCTTAGAGCATGTGAACAATAAAGAAGACATCCACATGTGGGACAGTTACTATCTGTACCCAACAGCCTGTGCACAGCCTGTTAGTGCCAGGATCATTCTCTCCCTCTCTCCCTTTATTTACCGCATCTCCCCTGCTCACTGTTTCCATCTCTTCCCCTCCACTCCATCTTTCATTTTCTTCTCATCTTGTCAAAAACAACACACACGTAGGGAAAAAAAAACAAAAAAAACATTCCAAAGGCCTTTTCACCAAATGTTGAAGACAACATTTTTTTTATGTCTTATAACTGTCAATGAGTTATTTTAAACAGACAAAAAGCTACAGTGTTTTCAGAGACTCTTATGCTCTCCAGGACCATCATCCACTTATGGACAAAATAAACAGGCCAACATGTAGCATTAAAGCAAGAATGAATTACAATTCAGTCTGTAGCAAAGCTCAAGAGATTATGTGTCATCAGACAAACCTAGTGAAAATCTTCAGTTCCAATCATTCATATCTAACCCCCGCCCCCACCCCCCCCTCCCAAACAGAGATACATAAAGCTGTCATGATGAAAATTTCACAATATTCATCTGTGCAAATGGCAAAGTCATGGTTCTAGAGTTCCCTTCACACTCTGCTTACCTGGGGCATTTTACCTTGATTAACATACCCGGAAAGAAATCATTAATTATTGAGGAAGAGGAAATAGACTTCTGCGCTCTTAGTGAATCTGTAGAGCACTGGGAATCATCCGTGCAAGGACGCAGTCACCAGTGCACTTCTCTGACTTCCATTTCAAACAGCAGCCAAAAGTGTCTGATTAGCACGCTGTTGTTGAAAGGATCGCTCTGAGAGAGAGAAAAAAAAAATCATCTGATCTCTGCTGTTTTCCCATTGGTCTCCAAGAGTCCAACAACTTCAGCATTTCAGTCCTAGCCCATGAAAGATTATTCTTCTGTTGGATGCACATTGCATCCACAGAATTTCTCTTTCTTTCTTTCTTTCTTTCTTTTTTTTTTTATTCAAAATAAATGATGCAATGCCGTACTTCAGATCTGAAACAAGGCCATTCGTTATCTGACAGAGACTTGGAGACTTGGAACGTACACAACAGGCTTGTTTGCATCGCTTAGGTGACAAAACAGGGGTTTGTCAGGACACTCTAAAACAACGTATACTATGACTGACTTTATACTGAAACCAAATTCGCAAGCAGAAGAACTAGCACAACCAGGTAATGATTTTGATGCGAAAAGGATCAAAACTACCCTAACCGATGAAGACCTTCCTCTTTCAATTCTGATCAACAGATATGTGTGTGTGTGTGCAAAGACAGTGTGTGGGAGGGGCTACACGCTCACACAAGCCTTCATACACACATGGATGTTCTCCAGTGAGACGTAACTATCAGAAAATGTGGTTTTATGAACCTGATACACACACTTATGTTAGGGGCGCGTGACAGGGTCACCAATGAACAGGCCCCCTGACTCTAGCATCCCCCCATGCCCCCAACCGGGGCTGGCAGTTAAGATAATGAAATCAATGCTTGTGGAGTCAGCAGAAAGGCTTTTCAGTGGAGTTAAGAGCTATTGGCCAAAAGCTTTCTTGGAGGGCACAGACAGCTTTGCTTACCGTTGAGAATTACTGACCACACAGAGCCAAAAGCAACAAATGAGAAATGGTCTCACTTTCCTGAACAGAGCTCCTCTTATGTGTGGTCTAGCTCATAAATATAGAAATGCACAAAAGGCAATAATAATTATACTACTACTACTACTAATAATAATAATAATGAGCAATGGAAAAATGAGTTTAATGGTGTCTTGTGTCGCATGTCTTTTACTCAGTTTGGCAACGACTTTCAGGGAGCAGAGACAAGCTCTGCAGAAGACATGTTGACATCTGTGACTAGAAACACGGTGGCAGTGACTGTGCCCAAAAACTCAACACCTTCTGTCACTCAGTCAGGGCGAGAACAGGTTAAGGTGAGACTGGAAAGAGGGAGGGGGATATAACATCACTCAGTAGTGAAGGAGCCACTGACAGGACACAAACTTTTTCTAATTCACACTCATTCTATGCTGTCTACAGTGACAGTGAGAGAGAGAGAGAGAGAGAGCGAGAGCGAGAGCAAGAGAGAGAGAGAGAGAGAGAGAGAGAGAGAGAGAGCGAGAGAGAGAAAAAGAAAGAAAGAAAGATAAAGAGAAGGGATTGCAAACATACTACTGAACGAAAGATTGAGCTATAAATGTGTCATTCACACCTCACACCATTGGATAAGACTCCAGTTAACGCTCCTCTATTCACAGGGAGGGGGGCGGGGGGTAGACATCTACACCACCGTGTCTCAGAACATATGGCATGGTGTGTGCGCTGGACGTATTTTCAATTAAAAACATTAATGAATGACCTGTGATTGGTGAATGAAAATAAGGCTGACAGCTGAATAGAAAAACTGAACGCAATCATGCAGCTGTTGACCACGTTACTCGCTACATCATAATGAAATTTCGCAAATTATCAGGATGCAATTTAAGAACAGAGCCATTAAAGCACATGTTGGAAAAGACCTGTTTGGTCCTTTTCTTTTTCATTTATATGACTGAATTTTTCAGCACAATCCAATTGGAGAATGAATGGGAGGGAAACAGGCAATAAGGTGCTTTGGTCCTGCGTTTTCAGATAAACAGGGTCCGCTGTCGAAGCCAATACAATCTATCAAGCCAACCATCTAGGAATCTATCCATAAATTAGACGGTACTGGAAAGAAAGTGATTTGTCCTCAACATTGGACTGACACACAGAGCACGGAGAAAGTTTGGTGTTTTTCCAGAAGAAAAGGGCTGTAGATAGGTAATTCTTATAAGCCTACTGGATACATTTCTATAGTTTTAAAATATCTGAGCGAAGCATCCCGATTATTCCCCCAAATACTGGCTGAAAATCAACGCCAACCTAGTGGAAGGAAGACACCAGGATTAATCGCAGATCCAAGCCGCACTCAGACAAACCAGCACTTAGCAGATTCCTGTCCCTCTGAACCCATCAGGGTTTGGAACCCATAAGTCTTCAGTTCCCAGTCGAGAGCTCTAACCAACGGGCTAACCTGCAGCAGTAAGTGAACTCCATCCAATTAAAATCACACTGGGCTCTGGGTGTGCTCCCTCTCCGAGGACCGTGGCGTAAAGTAGAGACGTAGCACGGCTTGCCACGGAGGAGACAGTTTGTCACTGACGGGATAAGCAGCTCTCTCTAGATGAGGCATGAGTGGAACAGCTGTGTTAAATGGGAGTCCAGGACTTTCCCAGCAAAGCTTTCTCCTCCTCCCTCCACCCGCACACCCCCACCCCGGCTCCATCTCTCCCTCTCATCCTCATTCCACCTCCCTCTTTTGCTCTCTCTTCTCAACACACACACACACACGCACGCACCCAGAGCAAGCAGGAGCGCTGCAGCAGAATGAAGCTAATGTGCATGCGTTCTTCCCGTAGGTGAGAGAACCAGAGTTCAACACATAAGCCCATGCATGCGTGTGTGTGAGACAGTGTGTGTATGTGTGTGTGTGAGAGACAGAGAGAGAGAGAGCGCGCGAGAGTGAAAGGGAGGGAGAGAGACAGAGACAGAGAGAGGGAGAGAGAGAGAGAGAGAGCGAGGGAGAGAGGAGGAGAGTCGCAGAGAAACACGCGGAGCTTCATCGGTCAGAGGAGGGGGGTTTCAGTGCAATCTTGCGCTCATCCGATGTGTAACGACCTGTCGTCGCTGCCGTTTCTCCCGCTGCTGCCACTGCTGCTTTCCCGGAAACTTCTGGCATGGCAGCCTCACTCTTCGCCAAGTGCCTGATGCACTGAGGGAGCAGATATGCACTGGCGTACAGCGCCGTCTCGTCCTTCCCGTTACTGATCTGCGTTACGAGGTGAGTGCTACTCTGTCCTCTCATCTGGAGCCTTTTCTTTCTTCCCCCCAGCTGTGCTGCCTAACACAAAACACTGACAAGAATAGTTTTTTTTTTTCTCTGGACAGTCATAACCAAACTGACAAGGTCTCAGTTCCCACATATTTCTGCTTTTAGGAATCTCTCTTTTGAATCCTTGTGTTGCTTAGCGTCAGGAATTCAGAAGCGCAGTGGATGCTTAATTGCATGAACCAAAAGACAGCCAGGAATTGTCAGGTCTCATTTTGTTTGAGCGGTGATGAAGGTGGTAAGGAGAAAGTTAATAGGCGCGTGTTTGCCAAATGCCCAGGGCATCAGAGAGCAGATCTGTTATTCCAGTTGTTCTATTTGCATCTGTCATGGTATCAGATGATTAAAACTGTGGGAAAGACCGCACTGTGCTTCTCTTGTGTTAAGTTCATACTGGAGGGGAGAAAAGAGGCGAGGAGAGTTTGATTGTCTGATCTGAAGCCGCAAGTCAATCGTACAAGCAAAACGAGACACAATGAAACTGGTCCTTCTGCAACAGGAAATCAGAACGGAACAGAATTGTGCATGTGGAGGGACTGACTGCAGGTTAGGTAGGTGCCGGTCCAAGATGTGGTTTGAGAGAGAACTGTCAGTGGATGGTGAACAGAAGCTGCGTAGATAAGGCTCAGCATGCGTAATGCTGGCTGTGCGTCATTCACTCTACTGCGTCTGATGAAGGACCTTAACTGAAGACTAATCTAGATTAATGGATGCTGTGATCCTCCAATCGCACTCAAGAGCTCAGGGGCAGCAAAGAGCTACCCGACATCCAACACCCCTCCCCCTTCACCTGCCTCACCTCCTCCTCACACCCCCTCCTCGCTTCCTTTAGCTCCCCACTACACACATGGCATGACAGGGAAACCTCTTTTCAGTGTGTCAGAGAGAGACCATCTTTTGCCCTACACAATTAGAGTGAGTGAGAGAGAGACAGAGAGAGAAAGAGGGCCAGGGGGGAGGGAGAGAGAGAGAGAGAGAGACTTTATCTTCCCTCCATTGGAAGATCTTGACTGTCCTTCAATTGCCTCCTAAAAAGCCTGTCAGTCAGTCTCCCATGTCTCCCAGACTCCACCACCCCAAACTATTCAACCTTATCATCCCTAACTCACCTCATCATTCTGATAACATCACTCTCACTGCCTCTCTGTCCCCAGAGAGAGAAAGAGAGAGAGAGAGAGAGAGAGAGAGAGAGAGAGCGCGTGTGTCTAGAGGGAGTGGGGGGAAAAAAGAGAAAGATAAACAGTGGAAGTGGGAGTGGGAGAAAAGTGGGAAGTGGAAGAAACAGAGACAACTAATAGTTAGTGAGTGAGAGTGAGAGAGAGAGAGAGAGAGAGAGAGAGAGAGAGATCTATCTGTGGAAAAAGTGCGCAGTCTCTGGGACAAACGTGCCTTAGA
This sequence comes from Chanos chanos, assembly GCF_902362185.1. Lineage (NCBI taxonomy): Eukaryota > Metazoa > Chordata > Actinopteri > Gonorynchiformes > Chanidae > Chanos > Chanos chanos. The sequence continues at coordinate 32,141,885 of NC_044499.1, read as the reverse complement.
CTTCTGTTTTCAATGCCAAACTTATTTCTAGGCCTCAGTGGTCACTGTGATTTTGTTTTATCAGTTTGTGAAAATGGACAAAAACAGGGCCTTTAAAGATGCTGCACTGTGCCTCACTGTCTTAGATGTGCCCTGCTATGGAGCAGCCTCTGTCACAAAGCCACACAGACACAAAGGCAACTCCTGCAACCTCTGGGGAGAGACAGAAGATTCCACTGACAAAACTCACCTTAACAGATATGAGAGGGGGGGGGGGAGAGAGAGAGAGAGAGAGAGAGAGAGGCAAAGAGAGCGATCATGAGATAGAGAGAAAGAAATACAGTATCTCTTGCTAGAAATAATTTCAGGAGGGATTTGAGCCTGACACTAACAGTAAAATAAAAGAAGACAGAAGAGAGAGGAAGAGAGTCCGGGCCTACATATTGAGAGCCCCCCCCCCCCCCCTCCTAAAAAAGGGCTTGCCCATAAATGTCTGACTCAGTTTTTTAGGGGTGTCCAGATGCTTCCTTTCATGTGGTAATGAGATTATTTATTAAGAGTCCTGTACTTTTTCTGCCAGGCCCCTCTGGCTCAGAGGAATATGAGGGTGTGTGTGTGTGTGTGTGCGTGGGGGGGGGGGTGTATGTCTCTGCATACCAAAAGACAAATTAGACACCTGTGTCCACTAGGCCTGTTACAGTTCTCCTCTATATAGAGCTGAACAGTGATGCCAGTGAAGCCATTGTCTGTGCTAAAGTTGCCAGTGAGTCACTGCAGACACACACACACCCTACACACACACACACCACACACACAGGTGATGCAAAATGTGACATGCTTCCTTGTCCCAGGTGACAGTTTAAGGGAATATACAAAGCCAAAAAAAAAAAAATTTCTCTGACAAATGAGAAATTACAAAGACAAAAGAAGAAATGTAAGCTGAGAGTTTAAGTTGTTGTCAAGGATTTACGAACCATAGCTTGATAATGTCAAATGGCAGGAATGTGAAAGGTCACTAATTATTTGAGTTTATAGTATAAGACCTGTCCACATTTCTGAAGCTGTGAGGAAAAAGAAACACTTTCGAACAGCAGGATTAACAAGACCAACACGAAAGATCTGTGAGACGTTTGGACAAAAAGAACAAAAAGCTGAAACCTAACAGACAGAGGTAAAAGACGGAGAGTGGAGAACAGATCCATGGGTTTGTCCTGATCCGTAAAGCTTTTGAGAAGATTCCATCGGGCTTTGCTCGGTAGCTCAAAAGTCTGACGTGGTTTGGGCCAATATTCTGTGGGGATTGGCCAACAGCTTTCAAAACAAAGTTCTACATCAACTGATGCGACTCCCAGTCTCTCCCTCTCTCTCCTTGTCCCCTCTCTCGTTGTCTTTCTCTGTAGCTAAGGAAATGGAGTAGATCTGTGAGGAGCAGGATTCTCGTGGGCGGAGGGTGGAGGGTTCTCCTTACTTATCCTCACGGTAAAAGTGTACCGTAGGGGCATGGAGAGAGAGAGAGAGAGAGAGAGGTAGAAGAGGAGTAGACAGAGAGAGCAGGGAGGAATGTGATAAATAGATTGTGTGTGTGAGTGAGTGTGAGTGTGAGAGAGAGAGAGACTGTGACTGAGCTACAGGAAATGGGTTGGTAAGGAAATGGTAGGAGAGTGATGTGTGTGCTGGATCAGAGGTGACAGGCCAAGTCAGACAGCCTGATAAATCCCAAACTCAGTCCAACCACTAACTACAATAATAACCATGCCTATCTTCAAAAAAAGGAAATGTTACTTATTTATTTTTTTTAAGGTCTAAATGTGACCATTTGACAATTTGTCAGAGGAAAGATGGCTAAAATAAAGAATTATCATTACCACTAGAATGTATTTACAAACCCCATGTCAGAATCATTACCACTAGAATGTATTTACAAACCCCATGTCAGATGACCTAGTAGACTGACAACATGCACAATTACGAGTGCATTACGGAGAAGATTGTCTTGACTCATTTCCGCTATTAATCTAATGGTCAGTGTTGAGCTCAAAGAGCAATGGTTGTGTAAGGAATCACCGTGGTCGTCTGAGATGAATAAGTGTGTTAAACAGGGGGACAGAAGACTTCAGAAGCTACACTAAGCGCTGCGGAGTGACTCAGATGAATTGTCATTACACACAGGCTCGAGCCCTCCGGGACTCGCGTTCACATTCAGCTGGACCAAATCTACAGCACACGCACACAGACTTAATAACACCAACACAACACAACGAGTCTCTCTGGACTGAACACTGATGATAGGACTCGTGGTCTGTGGGCACATCTACGGGTTTTTGATCCAACAGAATCTGAAGTCGGTATTTCAGTGGGTTATCTCCCTGGCATGCACACTGCATTCATGACATCATATTCAGAGAGCAAGGCGAATTTTTTCTTTCTTTTTTTTTGCGAATTTTAACGTTGAGCCTGTACTTGCTGAGCTGCTCTTCTGACCTAGGCATGGAGATGTACTGAGTATTGATTTAATGCAATCAAAAAGGACAAACTGCCTTTTGGTGATGAAAGCACAGCATGGTTAGAATGACCCGTCATTAGTGAGTGACAATTACTAGAAGTACTATCCTTTAATACCCTCCCATCTCTAAGGACTAACCATCTTACCGCATTATAGTGTGATTAACTGACAAAGGATTTGCTGCACTGTACTGACACAAAAATGCACCAGACCACCCCCCCCCCCCCCAGCACTCTGGGATTCAATGTCAATCATTCTCTCCAGGGTACACTGTACTCTCTAACAACCACACACACACACACTCACACAAAATTATTTCTTCCCCTTTTCAGACCCCAAAACAACCCCACCCCCAAGCACCTCTGCCCAACAAAACAGAAGTCTTCCGTGTCACCAATTCACTAATTTACCAGTTTTTTGGCTGAATTCAGTGAGCATTAAAGAAACATGTCACAGCAATACTTCAGCACAACCAAAAGCCTTTCTGTTCCATATATAAACTTGGTTTCTTATGGAAACAGATTGCGTTCTCTGTTTAAAAAAAGCTGCAATAATATCCTTTTGTGAGTAATCGGGAGCAGGATATGGAGCAGACAAATGAAATAAATAAATCAAAACTGGGCAAAACTAAAGCTGGATTTACCACGGGCTGTGCAGGCTTCAAGACGTGTCATGGTATTATTTGTAAACGCAGCATTTCAGGACACCCTGCACTGAAACAATGAGCTCTGCCCAAAAAAGGACACGGGGACTTCCTGCTCTTTAGCAGACTACAAAAAAGAAAAGAGAGAGAGAGAGGGAGAGAGAGAGCACAAACAGTGATGTAGGCGACCTTTTCCAAAGACAGAGCTGCAGAGCTGTCGCTGTGTATGAAGGCTTTTGGCTCTGGCTCTATTTAAATGCACTTGATTTGGTTAAGCAAGCTTCCTGTTGGGTCCTGATGGGGATCTGAAGAGCAGACTCAGGTGTGCTGGATAAGCACATAGAGGAAAAAGCCCATCCATGACACTGAATGACTTCCAAAATATGAACTATGTCTGTCAGAGAGATGGAAGACGATACACTGAGAAATTTCTGATAGTTGTAACAGACTTTCCATTGGCTAAAAGCTTTAGTAAATCATGCGGAATAACTGTCCGCTCCATAGCAAAATCTACAATCTCATAACAACCTTCTGAATTTGCAGATGGATATGGTCCATTTGTATGGATGTTCACTTCACATTCAATTGAGCTAAGCAAACCTCAAAGGGGGCTAAGGTGGAGTTTAAACAGAGGTGTATGAGCATGTCATAATGTTAAAAACACAGAGAGAAAGGGGTAATATGCCTGGCATTTTCTGCCACGGTAGGACTACCATTGAGTGAATAAGTGTGTGTGTGTGTGTGTGTGTGTGTGTGTGTATGTGTGTTTCTCTTGCCCACTCAACAGAGCTCTTGTCTGAAACGCTGTCCATACTCAATTCAGAAACCAGGGTTTCATGGAAGAGGAGGAAGCTATGAAAAGCAAAGAGGCAAATAAAATGAAGAGGTTCTCAAACATTAATCAACCACAGACCAACACGGCAAGCCTACATCACACAAGCTTTACCAGGTTTCAGGAGAGAGGACAAGAGGAATTGGACAGAGCAGAACAGTACACAAACACAGATGAACAGACAAAACAAAAAGGCATGTAAGGCCAGAAAGAAATAAAGTAGGTACATACAGAGAGACACAAACACACACACACACACACACACACACACCCTCGATGTGACAGAGTATCTCATGAAGTGGCAGTCATGGGTCAGTTCACTTCACTAGCTTGGTGCTTGACTGGGACCAATGAGAGAGCAGAAGCAAAATAAAAAAAAATGGATGTAAGCAGGGTGTATGAGGCTTCTCTGGTGAGGACAGTGTTTAGGTCAGTGGGAGACAAAGTGATTCACTTAGGCCAGTCACATACATTAGTGTTAGACCTTTCTAAGGCAAACTGTCTGCCCTAAACTAAAAGGAAAGATAAAGAGGGCAAACTGACCCAAAATAGAATCTGTGGATTGAAAAGGGAGATTTGGAAAAAAAAAAAAAAAAAAAAAACTCTTTGCAGTTACAGTGTTTATCTGTCTCAGCAAAAGGTCCACAAAGGGACTGCAAGGGAACAAAAGAAGTATGATATTTCACACGCCTGATATTGCTTCTAGTTAATTAGAGAATGATGAAAAGACTACCAAGTGAATAACATAACTATTTGCTAATTATCAATTAGTCTCATATGAAGCACATTATCACTCATTTTTGTGACATTCTAAATCAAATTTTATCTCAGTCTCAAACTCAGTGTACTCAACAAATACCAAAGGACATTAATCAGTACTTAGGACAAACAGAACATCACACCCAAGAGATGGGTGGAAAACTGCTTCTTTAACATCCAAGATGAGGGAAGTTCATATTGGGGGGGGGGGGGGGGGGGGGCAAGGCATAGCTGCCGTTGCTAAGATACTGCGATTTGAAATGCCTCCCAATTGTGAGAGTATAATTTGCAGATTAATTCTTTGGAATCATATGTAGAAATCCTCAGGCATTCCTGCCTAGATAATGCCTCGGCTGTTGACGCATCTTTTGAGAAAATAAGACACATCTGCAATATCCTTTTCATTCAACTGTGTAGGAAAATGCATTTTCAATTTACAATTTTCCCACACTGGTAATCCGTTACGTAACCAACTCGTAGCTGAAAAATATTATATTAAGTGGTTCTGTGAAGATGGGGAAAGCTTTTCTTAATTACAGGTTTAGAGGTGCTGATTTGTCTTGTGTGAGACAGAATATATAGCAAGTGAGATATGCGTGTTAGAATAAGCATACGAAAGCTATGGGGAAATGCTGTTTGTGTTTGTGTGTGTAAATTTACAGCAGAGTATATCTAAACTGTAAGGTACTTAAGTGGTGCGCTCTCATGCTCTCTCTCTCTCTCTTACCGCCCTTCCACCAACACGAACTAGGTTCTAGATCTAGGCTGGTGCTAGTGTTGGTTCACAGTTGGTTCAATTTACAATCCTTCTAAAAACCGTTTTGCTTTTCCACGGGTTAGAGAGCCACGTCATTATGTCACTGTATACGTCTGTATATGCGAGCTACCTCAATGCTTTCCAGCAGCAAAGTTAATCGAACATATTAAATGAAATAATTAACATGGTATAATGAAGCATACATTAAGTATGTGTCTCTACACTAGAAACTGTTTCTTTGCATAACAAGGCACCATAAAACCCTTCATGTTTTCGTTGTTGAGTCATTTGAAACAGCAGTTTTCAATGAAACACGTGCATATGTAATGCGTTATTTTGACACTGACAGTCACGTCACAATTAGTTGAAATAAAGCTTAGCTTTTAAAGGAGGTGTAAGATATCAAGATACCATTATTCCATTATCGCTTTCATTGTTAACGTGTCTCAATTGGTGATTTTCAGTCAATCAATGGCATGCTTGTATGTAATGCGTTGTTTATAAAGTCCATGCACATTAATGAAACAAGAGTCTCAGTTGTAGATAGAAGTTCAGAATCGTAGCCAAAGAAACTATAATTTCCAGAGATCATTGGGTATTCCACCATGTACGTAATGTGACATTTTGACACTGATAGTCACGTCACGATTAGCTGAAATAAAGCTTAGTTTTTAAATGATGCACAAGATAACAAGATACCATAATTCCATTATCGCTTTCATAGCTAAGGTATCTTAATAAACGATTTTCAGTCAATGACGCGCTTGTACGTCACGTGTTGGCTATATATATACTAACATGGCTACATCATGATTAGTTCAAACAGAACTTGATTTAAACTTGCTACACAACGTATATTCAAGAGAAGAATGTACTTGTTTATAAAGTCCATGCACATTAATTAAATAAGACTCTCAGTTGTAGACAGAGGTGGAGAATTGTAGCCAAAGAAACTTTAATTTGTAGAGGTGGTCGGGTATTCTGCCCTGTTTCGTTGTCTGCTTGTCTGCTCAAGACAGGGGTATGTTTTTTTTTTTTAAATGGAGGTCACAAACTTTTAGTTGGTCTTGTTGGTCACGATAATCCTGCCCCCAGCCCTTGAGGTAAGCGGTTCTTGGTTCTTGGTTCTAGTAAAGCCAAGTGTTGGTGCCACTCTTGAACCAGCTTCTCTGGCCGAGAGCCAGTTCTTTGGCTGCCGAAATGCAAAGAACTGGTTCAAGAGTAGGCACCGGCTCCGAACCGGCCCTCAAACTGCCTTGGTGGAAAAGGGGTCTCTCTCTCTCTCTCTCTCTCTCTCTCTCTCTCACACACACATGGTGGTGCTCGGTTTGTGAACAGTGTCTACAGATTAGACTGATCACATATACACAGCCAATATCTGTTTGCTCCACATCTCACAAGGTACCTTAATCCAATGATATAGTCCAAGGGGTATCATCCACTGTACACAGGGTTGAGGTTAAATCAACATTTATCTTGTGTCGAAACACATTGAAAACAAAATAAACTGTAATTTCCGGTTGTAAGAAAAGTCAGTCTAACCAGCTGAAATATCTGTTTTCCTTGCAATGATACTGTGTCCTTAGACAGGCTAGTAATATAAAATGAACATGACTTGCTTGTATCCATCTGTGTTGAGCACTATGTGTATTGAGCTTAGCATACAGAGCTAAGTCTTTTCAGTTATATATAGATACCTTAGGTCATCTGTGAGGTCATGAAGTGTAAAATCCACTTCACAATTTAATCTGGACTACTCCTCTCCATCTGTGTGTGTTCACAGAGCTAGATAACAGATTTACTTTCAGTACCTCTTTCTCTCTTTTTCACACATATTCTCATTATATGACAGCTGTTGGCAGGCCTGGAAATAGACTAAGGTCAAACACTTTCACCCTACTGCACTAGCTGTTCAGAAAGCATTTGAATGACCAGAGCATGTTCATCCTTTCTTCAGGTATGTCTACTTCCAGAGTATAGAGGCACTTATTTGACCGAGGCCAGAGAGGACAGCTTGTAAAAGTATGTCAGGCTGAATTTGCTGAATCACAGGGGCCTGCGCTCCCCTGCGTCTTTCTGACGATGCTGAGTGGTGGAGCGGTGCTTGTTGACGGATGACAAGTGCCAAAAACCCAGATAGAGCTTTGTCGGCTCTCACTCATCACACCGGACGAGGTCGTTTTCAGAATGGGAAAGAGATTAAGGAAAGAAATTAACCGTCAATGACAAACAAGTCACCGGCTTAAGCGACACTTCTGTACAAGCTGTGGGTTTAAGATGGCACTTATGAAAAACTCCTCCATGTAAACTGTTTGACAAAGAGCAGAGATGGTGTTGTGTCATCTGATGATGCTCACATGGTAAACAGTGCATGAGGCTGCTGGTTGGATTCGATGGGACTGATAATTTAGCAAAGTCTATGAGGGCAAGCATATATGTGAAAATACTAAACTTTTCAATACTAGATACTACAAATTTAATTTTGAGAACTTTCTCAACATTAGTGTACTGGTCTGTTCAACTTAGATGGAAACACAGAGCTGTGCAGCAACTAGTTGGTAATCCTTTGCGACCTCATACACAGGTTCAGGAAGATTTGCTGGTACCTGGTGAAATGAATTCAGTACCATTTGCCTGAATAGGAATAAGCGTTCCTTCACTTGAATGAAACGATACTGTCAGTCTCTGGGTTAGACAGTGGAAAAAGCACAGCTAATTTCAGAAAGGCTGAAAATATTGGATTCGCACACGGTTTGCAAAAAAGATCAAGCTTTACTGAGGCTTTTCGGTCCTGTATATTCAAAAGCAAATTAAGTTGGCAGGGTTGCTTCGATGTTCCCTCTGAATTCATATGCACAGTATTTGAATTCATAGCACTGAGACATCTTTTTCTTTTTTTTTTCCATTTCATGCAGGAGATTGGTAACTTCTTATGACAGAATCACTGCTGAAGTAATGCGAGTGAATACTTCAGTTCTCTGTCACAACTTAAGGGCAGTTTAATGAAGTGAACCTTCATTAAGCAATCCCTATTTTCTCTACAAATTATACAATTTTTTTTTTTGACTGCTAACGGCTAACTTCTGCATAGACAGCACAGGGGCTAGCAAACACTAGCAGCTGTGTTAACAATGCTCTGAAGGTAACCCTTTCTTTTTGTCTGTTTGGTTTCAGGAAAAATGGTGAGCAAAGAGGCTGGCAAATGCATGCTCACCAACTCTGAGTCTGACTCGGAGGCAGCTCCCTCCATGGCCTTGGAGGTCAAGGGCTCAGCAGATCCCAGCCGGCAGGTCCGCAAGCGCAACAAAGCCCTTCAGGTACGCTTCAAGGACATCTGCGAGGCCCAGAACGAGCAGGCGGCAGCAGCAAAAGGAGGAAAGCCCATCTCCTATAAAGTGGCTTACCGAAAATACATGACTGTCCCAGCACGCCGCTCCATCCCCAATGTCACCAAAAGCACCGGCGTACAGACTTCGCCCGACCTACGGAAACGTTACCAAACCTTTCCTTTTGAGCGTAAAAAAGGCCACACTATTAAACATGTGGCAGCTGTGGAGACCTACAAGGACCAGGACAATGGATTTGTTATTGATGTGAAGAGGGCCAAAGGGCCTGAGAGTACCAGAGAAACTGGGGCAATCAGAAAGACCAGGGCTCTGCTGCACAATGAGTGTATAGCCACAGTGGAACAGCATCCACAGGCAGGCAGAGACTGTACGGACAGACCAGATGGGATCTGCTCCGACTCTGTGCTCTTAACATGCCCTGCAGATGAGGCTGAGACCATCACGGATGATTCAGAATACCAGATTTGTAGTGTACGGAGCAAAAACCGCAAGGGTACATCTGACCGATCGGTCAAGCGGCAACTGCTTAACTCTGAGGATAGCCAAGGTGGTGTGCAGTCGGACTCAGAGTCCAAAGTAACGGGTCCCATTGCCTGGAACTCTCTGACACAGGTAGAATGCCTGGAGAGTCCGTCTGTGCGCAGCAAGCGCAAGAAAGCGCTGCAACTGAACGGACTGCAAACGCAGACCCAGGTACGGGCTGGGTGCACAACACAGGCACAGTGCCATGCTAGCACAATCTCGGCACGCCCACTAAGCACGATGGAAGAGACGGCAACTGCCGCAACAACTACAGTGTGCGCACCCGCAGCTGGATCTGCACCTGCGGACAGTGAGGTTTGTAAGCAGATAGTGCCAGTCGCTCAGGAAGGGGATATAAAAGCACAGCTACAGGCAATGGAGAATATGATCAGCTCTAGCCAGGAAACCATCAAAGTGCTACTGGGCGTCATTCAGGAACTGGAGAAGGGCGAGGCACACAGAGAGGGGTAAGCTGCTTCTCTGGGACTACATTACCCACAGTGCTACTGATAAGGAATAAAAGTGTTAACCTGCTATAGAGGAGGAGGTACATTAAGACAAGCTAGAAGCCATAATGTGGAGGCGTACTTCCATTTTGTGGAGGTGCATTTTCTGGCCAGGTTTTTGAACTTTTAAAGTTAAATGAGGTGCATAGTAGAAGTGCATCATGCCAAAGGGTAATAAGTGATGTAACAGTGATTATAATGCCGATTGCACACAGACAGATACTATGACAGCTTACTGATACCCAAGGTGACATTGGTTAAAGGCTGGAAAATCAGGCACAGATTTCTAGCTTAAGAATTTTGAAGCAGTTAATTTATTCAGCAACATGTGAACAAGGTAATACATAATTTTCTTTGATTACATACCAGCGTAGGAAACGTTCATATTATATGAGATTATGAGGCCAGTCTCGTAAAGACTATACAAAAAGCTTATAGAGTTCAACCGAGGATTTTCTAACATTGTAAGACCATTCTCCCAATCTGAGAGGGGGATTTAAAAACTATCATTCTAATTCCACACACGACTGCTGTTGCACCTGAGCGTTAGGAGAATACCCTTGGGTGATTACCTCTGGATATGAGATAAGAGCCACTGAGCATGCATGCCAAAAGCATCATCTCACTCAATTTGGCCGAAATGGTCCACTGACCCATGGTATGAAATACTGCCACAAGGGCCACACCCTTCTCTCACAGAACCAAGGAGAGTTTAATGAAATGTTTTCAGCATTTGAGAACACCTGTGAGAAACTCATAAAAAATTAAAAAAAAAAAAAAATAGCAGAAACCCTATATTGAGTCAGAACTCTTCCACTAAGAGGGTGACTGAGCCTAAATAAACATTGAGCATAGGGAGAGACTCTGCAGTGCTTGTGAGATTTACAGTAACTACAAGCAAGATTTAGGAATGAAGATGAGCCCTTGTGCAATGCAAAACTCCTTATGCGATCAAACACAAAATACCTTTGCTGGAAAATCAGCTTGCTGTTCAAAAACAAGTCATTGCAATTCATCGCCACAAACTAGGCTTAAGATTCATTATCCATGTAGCATTTTAATGAACCCCTAGGACTCTGGAAGAGTCTTATTCAAAAATAAATTGCAAACTCTCCTTCATCTTCATAACTAGAAATCATCCTTATTTACATGTATAATGGCTTCATCTCCTGATGCTTTTAATCATAAGGTTGAGCGAGTTGTTGAAGAAAAATCTGCAGTGGGAAACCAGCAATATATCACAGTTTAGTCACACTTCACAATAGAAGACTTGCATTTAAAATTACTGGGAAACACCCAGTCACACATATCTGCGCTTTTCCGCAGCAGTTATTTGCTTATATTTAGACATTAATTTGTAGTATTCTTAACAAAGGAATGACAACATGACCGTAAGACGAGCAAAAAAAAAAGAAAAAAATCATGCTTGTGACTACCAAAATGTAATAGGAGCTTGCCTATGGTGACAGAGCGCACTTTCCAGTCAAGCTAATTAAGCACTGGACCTTTACTGTGATGAGAGGGGACATTCAGCTGAGAGAGACATTAAAATCAGAGTGCTGACACCATAAAATTACATTAATGATTTACACACATTGATGACATATGAAGAGTAAACCAATTCAATACTGGTAACGTGAGTGCTCAACTGCATGGTGTTATTCAGAGCGACGTATGACTTGTTTAAGTCACGTCATAATGGTTCTGTGAAAAACTTGGCAACCATTGAGATAGCATTATCACTCCCATCATTATCACAACAAATGTGCTCACCTGACTGAGAAACAGTAATACCGGTTTCTCAGCCATGTTATAAAAAAAAAAAGCACTTACATAAAGGTGTGAAAAAGCACTTATGCAAGTGGCCTAGAAAAAAAAAGGTATCAGTTACCAAAACTTTTTCCAGGGAAACTGAATTCAATCTATGGCTCAAAAGGCTTTGTTAAAGGAGCGAAGCTGTAGTTTGACATTTACTCACAGATGCTGTAGCGGTTCCTTATGGTTAATGCCTTTCTGTATAATACAATTTAAGTATGATTTGATATATTCTAAGGGTATTGCACATTTTCAATTTCCCTGCACCAGACAGACCTTCAGTATTTTTTTTTCTTTTTTTGCAACCAGTGCAAAAAATCTAATGCCTGTGTCGCTATGCAACATTAGTTTCATTCTCTCTTCTCAGAAATGTCACTCGCTCAACAAATAAGGCATGTCTACAGGCTATAGGTGAAATGTGTTCATAATTACGTCTGCTGTACTACTGCTGGTATGAGACACTATCCATTTATCCATTTACTATGCTCAGGAAAGCATTGGGGGTTGGAGGAGGGGGGGGGGGTAGTGGCATAATCACACAGACGTAAGCAGCAGCATATGAAACACCTCAGTCAAAGTATATTATTTGATATTATTTGATATTTAGCTCTTATAATACAAAAAACATGAAAATCGTGGTTCTCAATTTTTAATTATAAAAATATGGAAGCAGTACTGCGTAATATTTTTTTGTTTGTTTGTTTGGGTTTTTTTTTTTTAGCTATAATGATTAAAGTGCACAAACATCAGCCAAGACTCTGGATTCTAACAAAAGGGAACTGACATGGCATACTACAAATAGCATCCTCTATAGAATTTATTCATGATAAGTCCCTAATTGCCCTGTTAGACCCCTTAAGTCTATGGGAAGAGCGGACATGCGCGCCATGCGTCTCAACCATCAGGTTGAATTACAGGTGGCAGAGCTGTCTGGTCTGTGTGTGTGGCCTGGTCTGTCTGACACACAGGATAATTACCAGTTCTCCGTTGGCTCCCCATTATTCATAAATTATCTGTGACTCTCCTTCTCTGACAGGGAGGGGGCAGAAGGACATGGCACATCTTTGAGGAGAGTTGATACCCACTGGCAGCTGGCAGCCAGGTGCCAGACACTGCCCTGTGGTCTTTTCTGTACCCAGAATCCCACTGGGTGACCAGAAATATGACCATACATCATTGTCCCCATTAACCACAGAAACCAGCCGCCAATAAAGTATGGACATAAGCGAGTGGTTAGAGCCAAAATGGTAGTAGTTCCTAGTAGCTAGTAGTTTTCTTTGACCTATAGAGGAATTTAGCTTGTAATGCTGGCGTCAGTGTGTGCTATGGAGTACAAATTGTTAATGGCAGCATTGGCTTCATTCTCAAGGGACGTGCCTGCTTGAACGAGCTCCAAACATTTACTGCCTTTTATCAAGAGTGCGTGATGGAGAGAGAGAGAGAGAGAGAGAGAACAAGAGAGAAAGAAAAGAGAGACAAAGATGGCTGGACAACCATCAGAGTTATTGATCAGTCCATCAGCGCTCTTGGAGGCAGAAGGTGGCCTTCCCTGCTGTGTTCAGCACGTGGCTCGCCCTCTCGGCGTACTAGCAAAAACCAGCGAGTCAGGGACAACCGGTAATTACACATGGTGACAGACAGTCAAAAATGCTGCTCATTTTTATAACCATCTGACCAAGCTCTCCCCAGGCTGGCTCATAACAACAATATTGATATGAACACACACAGTGTAAGTGCCAGAGGAAATGAAAGCTAGCGGCTGGGTAAAAGAGAGATTTACACTCAAGTTTTTAATGTTTATTAGTACACTAACACTACTCATCTCCTGCAGCGTGACGTTTTTGCCTTAGGAGAGCAATACTTCTAAGAAAGGCTAACACCGTGTAAATACGAACCACAAAGCAAAGGGCAAACTGCAGAGACGATCTGTCACAGTGTACTCGCAATGCAAATAGTAAAGGAAAAAAAAAGAGGCATAACAAGCTTTCTTGCCATAATATCTATAACAGAGGCAAACCTAGGGAGCTTCCTGGCCCTAGAAATACGCACACTTCAAATCTTTAAATGAATTGCCATCACATTGTCCCATTTAATAGCTTGCCTGCCCAAGCACTTACATATCTGAAATAACTACAGAGTGCTTTTGCAGAATTCTTTACCTAAGGGCTAGATGGAGTCTTTATGATAATACTTTCCCATCCCAGCCATTCAGATGTCTGGTCAAGAGGGCAAGGGGCTTATCTGTCATACGTTCAGCCAGCTTTTTCAGCCCGACTTATTTCAACCAGACAGTGCTACAACAGTGAGGCCCAGTTTCCTAAAATGCAATACATATCTTTCCACTGACATTGATGTGACCCTCTCTCAAATACACAACAGTGTGGCCTGACTAAACCACCTCGGGTCATTTCTTACTATGGGTCTGAGCTTATACTGCATGACGTCTGAGTGTCAGATCATGTTCGCATGTCCTGCAGGGCACGTGCTCATATTACTGTTATGTAAAACACACACAGTGACCATGTAATGCCTTTTGCAGTGCAAGGGCATAGTCTGTGCTATAAAGGATTTATTGCCAACTAAATTCTTCATGTGTTAGCAAAGAATCTCCTGAAGATTACCGTTATGAAAATGTTGGAACTAAATCAGGTACAAACTGAGTTGGGACAGTATTTCATGGCTATTGATGAGGCACTGAATAAGATAATAAGATGGATAAGATGTTTTATAGCTTTTAATCTTAAGGTGATGCAGCAAGTCAGTGGTATAAATCAAAGATTCAATCATCAGTTATTTGCAATAGTCAATCATCATCCAACATTCTGCAATCACACTGTCTTACCAGCTGCTTTCAGCATGAAAGGACCATATGAAGAAAAGAAGGAAGTATTTCAAATAGTCTTAAGGGTTCACTTCCATGTAATTTTACGATGGAAAGAGGAGTAGGAGCCCTGCTGTTGTGTAACCCATTCCCCAATACCACCAAGTCTAGAGATCACATGTCCTCTAAACAGTGACAGTTCTAAGAGAGAGCAAAACTTTACAAAGCCCCCATTAATTTGCCAAGATAATGAGGGATGACAAATCAGATGAGGCAAGCAGCAAATGGGGGAGGTAAAAGTGACTACACAGGTATCTGTAAAGATCAGCTCTTTCTGTCTCTCTCTCTCTCTCATCTTTCTTCCAGCCTCTCCTATCGGACCGGACAGGACACGGCCAACTGTGACACGTGTCGGAACAGCGCCTGCATTATCTACAGGTTAGTCCCCGAGCCTCTTTACCATTCCAGCGCAGTGCGCACCTCTGCTGTCCTTTCACCTTGGAGGAGAACAGTGAGGCAGCGGCGAGGTCTGGGAAACCGTAATATGCTGAGGTTAATGAGCTGACAGCAGCAAGGCGACATCAGCAGACCCAGTCCCACCTGAGAGGTCGAGTTTGGAGTCAGTCTGCATCAGGGGAGAGAAGGATTATGAGGCAAGAAGGAAAAAAAAAAAAAAAACACCCAGGCTGGCAGAACTGGTCAGAGAAGTAGAAATAGGAGAGAAAGAATAGGTAGTAATGTTGTTCCTAAATTCAGTTCTCATGTGCAGATCTTGAGTACAAATTACAGAAGTTTGAAGTTGGTAGACATATGCTTTAAAAGGGTGCTTCAACACGACTGAAGTGGGTTCAAGTAAGTTTTGTGAAACTGTCAGATTCTTCACCAGAGATCCATCAGAATAGTGATGGTTTTTATCTTAGAGCTTTAATGTGTTTCTTGCTGAACCACAAAAAACCCAAGAAGTTAAAGGCAAACTTCATGCATTCGTATGCTTAGATGGTCTACACTACAGCTCTGTGTCTTGTGCTTCCCGAAGGTTCTGAATTATTATGCTTCTAGGTAGCTTTGAGCCTCTAAGAGTAAAGGTCACATACAGCATTCAACAGACTGCAGCTCAAAGCTGACACAAGCAGGGGAGAAAGTGTCAAACTCCCCAGAACAGGGTCTGTTAAATGAGCTTAAACAAATTCCAGACTGCCTCACAAAGCCAGCTGTTCACAACAACACGTAATACAGGCCTGGTTCCTTAAGTATAAAATTACAGGAGATATGAATAATCCAGAAAGAGAGGGACACATCAGTGGAAAGTATATAGCAAATTGAAGGTTGGGGGGGGGGGGGGGGGGTATCTGGTCTTTCAGGCCCCCTCAGAGGCGCTGCAACAGCAGATGCGAGTGTTCCTGTCATCGTAGACCGAAGTGGACAGCACACTGCCTCATTAATGATGCATCTGAAGATGCATCTAAATCATGCAACACCCTCCTTCTAACACACAATCCAGCCTGAGGCCAGACAAGGACAGAGTCATGCTTTGGGAACGAGCTGAAATACATTCACTTTGATGTGTGGTGCAGAGAGGCTAAAACCTGAGGGATTTTATTTTAGTTTTGTTTTACTTTAAACTCTATTTCTCATCTTTCCGAAATTCATCTTTTTTTTCTCTCATGGTTTGTCCCATGTTAATTTAAGGGGAAAAAAAATCAAGAAATATCATTATATGCTCTATATGCTCAATGTCTTTTGGTTCCCTGATTCTGATAAATTTCTCAGCAAATCTCCCAGGTTTCAAGAACTAAACAATATACAGTGGCTCAGTGGTTAGTACTGTTGCCTCACAGCAAGAAGGTCCTTTCTGTGTGGAGTTTGCATGTTCTCCCTGTGTTTGCGTGGGTTTCCTCTGGGTGCTCTGGTTTCCTCCCACCACAAAGACATGCATGTTAGGATTAGCACTCCTGTCAGTGACCTTGACCAAAGCACTGGCAAAAAGACCTGGAGTTGGTCCCCGGGCGCTGGCGGCTGCCCACTGCTCCTAGCTCATAGTGTGCATGTGCTCACTGGCGTTAGGATGGGTTAAATGCAGAGGCTACATTTCACTGCTCACTGCTAAGTGTGTGTGTGACAAATAAAGTACTTCTGACTTCCTTCCTACTTAATGGTTTATGAAGATTATGATTACATTGTGTCGAGAGTTATTTATGACCAGTTACGGAACTTGTCATATCTTACTACATTTTAATTACACTAAGAATTACTACATCCAAATGAAATCCTTCCCACACCACCAACTTGTGATGAGTACAAACTAAAATTCAACAACTCTCAAAACAGCCAAAAAATGCATTACAGTAATGTTTCATATCACAAGGTTGCTCAGCAGACAGAGAATTCAGTAAAGCCACAAAGGGTACCTGATACGTTTTTGAGGAAAGGCAAAGGAGAGGTCAGGTATAAGTGTGAGGTAATCTAGAGCAGACTATAGCTAAGCTTTTCAGCATCAATGTGCTAAGTCAGTTTCTCAAGGCCAGGATATTGGGGAGTAAGCTAACAGAACCTGTAATGACATATGCACAAAAAATGCAAGAAAACAAATTTCCAGAAAAAAAGGGGACAAGAGAGGGAAAGAAGAAAAAATCAAAAGAGAGAGAGATTCCTCTGCTAGCTTTTAGCAAACGCCAGCGGTAAGATCTGGCAGTTTTCTTTAGGTCAGTTTTGCTCTATTACCACATGGCATTGAGACCATGGATATATTTATAGGTGTATGTGTCCTTCTGCTGTATAGCTCGACACAGCATCAAGAACCAAATAAAAGGAACCACAGCTCTGATCCGCTCTCATATTTAATGGTGAAGGTATTTGTCAGGAGGAATTTGCGTCTGAAGAGTGAGATGCATGTTAAGCATGTCTTTCTGATTGCTTTCAACTCAAAGTCCCTGGGGAGTCAAAGCAGTGAATAAAACATTACGGTTGGATTGAGGCAGACATCAAATGAGAAACAGGGGTCATTGGCGATTTGATCTGGAACAAATCAAGCCATTATATTATATCTCTAAATGAGGATGAATTCGGCCTACTACATGGGGAGAATAAGAAAGAAAGAAAGAAAGAGAAAAAGAAAGCAAGAAAGAAAGTCACCACATGGAGTGGGAATAAATTCTTTAGGTGGTGACAAATCAGTTCTGCTTTGTTGATGGAGAAAGATGGAGAATGGCACAGCTCACGGAGGTGGTGAGAACAGGTGGATGAACATGTGAGCTGTCTGCTTAGGAAGACGTTTGGTAGCTTGGGCCGGATTGGATTGGATTCATATTGATATGGGGCAGCAGACATGGGTAGAGGAGAACAGCTGTGAGGATAGAGGTCCTTTTGGATAGATTGTGTCAAACTGACGGGAGCGCTCCTTTAAAACGATAACGTATCAAGCTGACTTTTGGCAGCAAGCTAAGGAATCAAATTTAGCAGCTCCATTCAGATCTGCGGTGGATTAAAACCCAATCTTATTACAGCCTGCGCCCTGAAAACATTCTCTATAATGGTGTGTGAACCGAGTGTGTTTTGAGTGTACACGTCTTGAAACGTCAGAAAGATGCGACTGTGGTGAGTTAGCATCACGCAAACCTGTAACCTACATTACAGAACAAATTGTAGTAGTGAGACTAACAAAGAGAGAAATTCAGTTAACTTTTTGTCACGCTAAACTATTCCACAGTTTATTATGTAGCTTGTTGAAAAACCGCAGTACCTCCTACACAATCAAGAAACAAAAATATTCTTTATGTACTTTAGAATTCAGACCTACTACTTGCATCATTCGGAAAAATTTGTAAAGTATTCTTATCCTGACTAAACTAAATTTAAATCAGTGACCTTTTTGAGAATGTTTCGAGTCTCAGATTTGAAAACCTTGCTAGGCATTGCATAAGTCCCTTGTGTAGCTTTGCCTTTCTCTTCTACCTTCCCTTATTTCTTTCATCCTTCTCACACTCTTGTTCTAAAAGTTTGGTCTCTACATGGCTTGACTACTTAATGTTAGATGTGTAATGGGCGTGACATCTAGGAAAGGAGTGAAAGTTAGAAAAAAAAAAAAAGACAGATCATTGCGACTCATTGCATCTTCCTGAGGTGATCCATAATCAGGGGGATCCGTGTGTGTGTGTGTGTGTGAGACGCCACATAAAGACTGTGCTGGCATGAAACAGGATTTAGGAGCGTTCAATTTATTTTAAGGCTCCCACTTTAAGCTGCACTGCCTCCCGAGCTTTGCTCATGCAAAAAGCCAGTAATCTAATTTCCTCACTCTAGCCCCGTATCTCCTAATGTTATGCTCAAACCAAAAGATACATCTGCGCGATTCGGAACAAGTAGGACCAGGATGCTGTTGGAGCATGTGTCATGACAGAAAATATTTACTGCAAGACAAATAAACAAACTAGAAATAAACTCAGTCAAAAACTCTTCATGGAAATTAGAGAAATGAATGCAAAATTTGACCCTTTACTAAATTGTGCATGAAAATTTGTTGCCAATATAGCCCGTCTTATGTCACAATCAATGTAATGGTAAGCAAAAAGAAGTTCAATTAAAAAACAACTTGCATCTTTATACACAAAAAGGACGTCACCTGACCCTTTTAACATGAGAAAGACACAGATGGAAAGAATATCAACACACACTGTCCAACGCGAACAGGAATAAAAAAGAGAGAGAAAAAAAAAAAAGGTAGCTAGCACCAAAGCTACTTGCACAGGCATAGCAATCCCATTCAGCATGGCTAAATACATGGGAGCTGATTGCATTACTGTGTGTAGAAATGACACAGCACAGAAGCACTGTTGCCTGCTTGACAGGGAGAGATATCACACTTTGAGCAAGTGTAATGATGTTCTCCACGCTAAAGCACATAGCCTAGCTTTTCCACTGTGGCAGCTGGTCGCCATAGATACCAGAGGGAAAACTTACAAGGCTGGTGGATGTTGGTCTGGGTTGAGACTGATGTGCTTTAGCATAGCACAAAAACAAGATAAGATGGGAAAGAGATTTTCTCCTCTAATGCCTCTCAAAAGAACTTTGTTACGGTTAAACACTAACAAGCATCCCAGAGATCAACATCCGTTGACCAGTTCCTCCAAATGTTCTGCTGAAAAGACTAAACAGTAGTATTTGCTGACTCATGGAAGGGAATGACATAAGCAAGCTCAACAGAAAAAACGTGAATCTTTCACTAAAAGATGGCTTCTTTTACATAGGAGACGGTTATCTCTGCCCATTGTCCGTTGGTCTTTTAAGGAGGCCACGCCAGACAATAATTTGTGGGGTTGAGGGTGAAGGTGGTGGGTCCGGGGCCTTCTTAAGCCCTAATTTCCCAAGATGCAGAGCCTTTAGTCTGAGTTTTTATTGACTCGATGATGGAGAGGCTTGGCAGCTCAGTGCTAGGCTCAGAACAGTGCCTTTAAATGATAAAGCACAAAGTCACAAACAAAGAAAGAAAAAGGATGACTATCACCATGTTTGATCCAGTATCAGAATATCTGTGCTCAAATATTTACTAGGAGCAAATATGTTTATTGAAGGAACACAAACGCAAAGGCGACCACAAACAACCATTAAGCCCAGCAGGTGGTACTAAGGTAGATGTCAATGCTATTCTGCTGATGGGAATGAATGGGCCTGCAGCTCTTTAATGCATATTTCAAATGCAAATGCTGACAAGCATGAACTTATTGAAGACTGATTTCCCCAGAGAAATCTCTTATTTGACTACAATATGTCAAGAACTCTGAAGTCAATAAAGGAAAGGCCATGTTTACACACCAGCTAAGCCAAGCTAAGGAAAGTTTAGAATCACTATCTATTACAGGGGGGAAAAAAACACTGTCCATTAAATTAAGGCGTGTGGGTCTTGTGTTTCCAGTTCTGTTTGAAGCAAAATCTTAGCAAATAAAGCAGGAGGAACATCAAAGGTACAATAGGGAAAGCTAATAACAAAGAGTTAGGACAAGTACCTGAAAGAAAAGAGAACACAACAGAGGAGAGGACAGAAATAGATGGATTATGAGAGTCCATCTGAAATGAATGCACTAAAAAAAAAAGAAGAAAAAAAAGAAAAAAGAAAGGAATAAAGGGGTAGGTGGAGGCTTCAGCAATGAGAAGCAGAGATCTTATGGCAGCAACACAATTAGACTTAGCTTCAGAAACACTTAACCTGCTGATGTTCATCCGAGCATTAATCAGTGTTCCCACAAGAGGAGGAGGATAAGAACACTGCATCCGGAATAATAAGCTTTACTGGAGAACAGCAGAGGTGGATCAAACCCTCTCGTCTTTCTTTTGACTGAGAGAGACAGAGAGAGAGAGAGAGAGAGAGATGCCACATAAAAGCCAGCTCGCCTAAGCCGCTCTGTAAGCAGCAAGCTCGGCGAGCAATGAGACAGGACATGAATGTCCATCAAAGGCTTTTCTGCTGCTAATTAGCAGCTTAGAAACAGCAACATGTCAGGACGAACTCCCATTGACAACAGTGGAAAGTCGTCGAACTATCAAATATTTATTGGGAGGGATTAAAAGAGAGAGAGAGAGAGAGAGAGAGAGAGAGGGAGAGAGAAAGAAAGGCTTGGATGTTTCAAAACGTGTTGACACAAGCCAACGCATTTGGAACTCAGGACAGTGTGTCCGTTCTGTTAGAATTCAGCTGTGTGATTCTGGTGTGGAAATAAATGACATGTTTTTAAGGCAGGCATTGCGAAAACAGTACTTTGAAAAGGTGTTAGAGGTTGGCTAGCCACAAGTTAGCTAGAAAGCCATTCTTTACCATTAAAGCCCTATGATGAAAGAAGGCATTCTGTTCCCACGTTCTTCTTATTCTCCGCTACTCCACCACACTAGCCACAGTGCTACAGTAATAAAGCAATAATCAGTTATACTGTGACACCAGGCTGAGAAGCTTACGTTCCTTTCTGCTACGCCTCCTCATGTCTTATCGAGATTATCAGAGATTTGGGAGCTTTAGTCTCTGTGCTCACATAGAGGGGCCCTGCAGTGATACGACACGATTGATAAGGGCATAATTACAAGTCCTTGCTGAGTGATTCATTTGTTAATAGCAGTGTGGCGGTCTGCCTGGTTGCAAAGTCCTGACTCACAGAGCAGAAAGTGCTGAAAGTCCAATACAGGCCTTCCTAAATGTAGGTTCCTAAAACACACACACACACACACACACACACAATAAGTTCCCTTATTGTCCTTTGTGTTTTGAACTCTGGGGTAAATACAATGTAATGTTTTGCTTCTTGTGATCACTGTTAAACAAGATGAAACAGTAACTACGAGACTTTGTGTATGAGAAAGTTAGAATCCACTCCAGTGCTGATGTGCTGTTTTAATTCAATTTCTCCACAGCTTTGCTACAAGACATTTCAGAGGTGCCTTTCATGAGAGCATAAAAAAACTTTTCTAAACAGTCAATTCAGCTTTTTTTTACTTTTTTTTTTTAACATCTAAAAAAGTCCTCTACAGGAGATTTTATTATACATTTGAAGCACCATCCCCAGAGTAATGTGACTAAAATAAAGCCTAAACACTGCCCATGCACTATGCTCCTAAAATATATTGCAAAGGGATTTGGGGTATAGAGTGCTAAAAGACTTGCACAATCCATTCACCTGAATACACTGCAAGAATAGTACAGTGTGTCTATGTAGTGTATCTGTATGTGTGCTTGCATAAATGTACTTACATAGAGAGAGAAATTAGTGATGGATATATACAGAGACACAAATCATATAATTCATTTACACATATATGTATCACATATATATATCATAATTAGATCCCAATGAGTGAAAGACACTTATTAAAAACTGCAGCACTGCCAATCAATATGAATTAGCATGGCATCTAACCTGCCAACTGCTCCCCCTGTGCATTGCTTGTGACCTTGTGCACTGACAAGTGTTGGAGAACAGCACCACTGGAGTCTCCTTAAGGGTAACAGCAGGCAGAGTGGTCCAGTAACCTGCTTTAGCAGATTAAAACCCAGTGTGTTTCTACTGACTGCATGTTTTTAATCAGGGTGAGAGTTTACTCCCAGACACAGCCCTGCAATCAGATGGCTGGTAGGCGGAGGATTACTGCAGACGTGCCTGATGACACCATCGCCTCGATAAATCCCATGGGGCAGAGACTCGACCCCAAGTCCAACTCCATTCGTCTACAGGACATGGCGTACACAGTGAGAGGATCGCTCAAAGCACTTAGCATCACTACTGCCTTAGAGTGACACTGGGACAGCAACAACATTGAGTAGAGTTTATGATGATACAGAGGAAGCCCTGGAATCTTCCATGACAATCCTTAACAATGTTCCATTTCATAGTAATGAAACTGACAGTTTGGCACCCGCTTGCACTCCCTTAAGAATTCTAGAATGTGCTTTCCTTCGGTTATGATTCAGATATGACATAATAGATAGATCTGATGTAACAATGTCAGATGCTGAGGATTTCCCCAAGCAGAGAACAAACCACGCAGAGGTAAGCTCTTCATACTGCCCAGTGAGCTGATTAGAATCCTGTGTCTTTAGAACAGCACAATTCATTCAGCACAATTCATCTGAAAAGCGCCCCATGGCTGGATCTTTTAAAGCACTTCTAAAACACTCCCACTCACGTGAAATATCATATTTACTAAACAGATATGCGCCACAGTTCAAGTGTAATGAGGGGTCAGTGGAGTGAGTGGAGTGACAGAAATGATCGAGATATTTTGGTGAAGTTTTAAACGATGTTAAGGAACGGTGTGTGGCTCAGACAGCAGAGAATGTAGGTCAGATCAACGGCTGAGAGGAGGCATGGATGACTAAGCTTGGGTCAAACAGGAGAACTCAGAGCAGAGGACACACACACAGGAAACAGACAGACAGGGCTCTGTCTGCCCTGACTCATCACAGAGGTGTAAAACAGGGAAGAGACAAGGAGGGGAAAAAACTACAAAAGCAGTGTAAAGGATTTTCCTTGTTGCATGAATTTACAACTTGTGCTGGCAAACACTTCACACTCAGTGAGATGTTTGCTGCTAGTACTATATGTCTGTGTGTGGGTGTCGCTATTCATCATTTAAACGTCACATCGGCAGAGGGTGTGTGGTTTATTTATGTGGACACATCAATTGTGTGTTCTGCATTAGCAAAATTTTTATCAGTGTGTTTTCTCTCTCTCTCTCTCTCTCTTCCTCTGACAGTGTGGAGCTTGATTTTAAACAGCAGGAGGATAAGCTTCAGCCCTTGATGAGGAGACTCTGTCCTACCGAGGAGACGCACTTCCCCTCTCTGCCTTACCCTCAGGAGGCCTTCACCTCCACGCCCAAACGCAAGGCCAAAGCTGAAGCCAAGAAACACGCTCGCTGGCGCCTGTGGTTCCTCTGACCGTCCTCCTCCCAGACTTACACATCCCTTCACTCATCCCAGCGCCTCTTCCCTCCTTCTTATTCGGTCCGAGGGAGGAAAAAAAAAGAGGGAATACCATCAGCTGTTTTTTTTTTTTAAACTGAATATCCCCCCTAGTTTGGGTTGCGATACATCCTGGATATTGAACTTGGCTATGAAATGCCCCATCTTGCTCGGAAATGGGGTCGGGGTGCGGGTTGGATTCTACAGTGAATTTAATTTCCAATTAGCCCCACTGCCCCCCCCCCCCCAAAAAAAAAAAAACACAAAGGAGTTATTTTTGACTAATCTCCCCAAGCAGATCGTGAAAATACACTGTGCCAACTTATTCGCAGACCAGTAAGGTAAAAAAAAAATTGAAAATTGGATTAACCTGATTTTTTGCTTTATTTAGTTACTTATCTAACTATCTATCTATCCTCTTCTAGTTTGAGCCTACAGAGAAACAATTCATTATTTATTAGCTTGGCACACATCTTTGTGTCACTTCTTCATTCACAAGTTGGAAGTACATTTTCTGCTCTCGTTCTCATTTCCTCCTTTTCACACCGGAAAGAGGGGAAAGGGATCTTATATTTTCATCAAAACAAATTTACCCCCCCCCCCCCCAGAAATCAGCATCAAGAGCATATCCGCACAGTCACATAAAAAAGCACAATATCACAAACATGCAGGTTGTTCCTCAGTAAAGGAAAAAAGACCTTAACAGCAGATGCCAATTCAAGGGGCCACCTGGACAAACAAACGGATGTATATCTTAAGTGGATGATTTTCATAAAAGAAAATGGACGAGTCTCTGAGACGAGAAATCAAGAAACTGGATTTATTTCAAATCATCCCTTTTTCTGAGCCTCCTTTGCTGATCATATAACTTTTAAATATTAATATAATGAAAAAAAATATTGAGCTACTCTTATTTTTATATATTCGTAAAATTAAGCATCTAAAAACTGATTTTCTAGACACAAGTATATAGAACCTAGTATTTCACTCTAAGGTTTATTGGATTATAAAGCTGCTGAGATGAAAATGATCAATTTGGTAATAGCAGAAGGATTCTACTTATTTTCTTGATTGTATGAATTAAGAAACGACAATTTCATTGTATACTTCATTAAAGTAAGGGACTCCTTTATGTTAGACATTCAAACAAAATGTGTCACTCATACACATATGCAGACATGCGCACACACAAGCTTAGCGAGTTTTCATGTTAAATCATCAGCTGACGAAAGAGCGATGGACGTCTTTCTGTGTCACCCGTCATTTCATATCAGCACCACTGACAACCCCAGAGTGTGCTCAGACGGTGTTCACAGGATCAAACTGGTAATCTGGAAACATCTGCTCTGCTCTCCTTTGAATGCATTTAGAAGTGCATCCGCAGTGACTTGCGGCCCATTAACAGTGCATTATGAAGCATTACACACACATGAATAACTGGTCGTAGCACCTGTTCAAACATTTGTGTGTGTGTGTGTGTGTTTGTGTATGTTCATAATTTTGATCAGCATTTCATATTTCATAATAACAAACTTTCCCGACTCCGTGAGAACACAGATATAATCAGTTATTAATGCTTATGTAATGCTTCATAATCCCCATTTATGGGCCTTATGCACTCTTCCATGGATGCAGAAAAATTGAACGTGTTCTTTGGGTGAATAACTCATTTGGATAGAGGCTGGGTACTGCCTTGTCTAGCATGGTCTCTATGACCTATGGCATTCGCAGATCCACCCCCCCCCCCCCCCCCCCCCCCCCCCCACCAACATTTTAAATGGTGATTTATAAACGGAACATGCAACCCCTTTTTTGGAAATATTTGAATACATTCACAACTCAATAACAACCCATTAGTCCCTATGAGAATTAATAACAGAAGAAAATCTTTCTGTGTTGAATAGTACCTTGATAGGGCTAATCACATCCTAAGACAGTGTGGGATTGCTGTCTGCATTTTACAGTACTACAGCAAGCAAGCAGCTAGAAGGGCATTCCGTTTCTGTCTCAAATGAAGCCAAAAAACCCCACACTGCCCCATTAAGACATATCTGTGCCAAAGTTACAAAGGGTATAGAGACCCCAATGTTGTCATCAACTCGGGGGGGGGAAAAAAAGAAAAGAAAAACCCACAGTATTTTGGCAGTAAGGTTGTTTAGATCCTTATTCTACGCAAACCATTCACTCTCTTCTGCTTTGTGCTGGCTACACACCAGAAATCACACTTCTCTCTTATCTTCTATATCAAGGGTTTGACTCTCAAAAATAGTTCTACTGTAGCATCAAAAGAGACATAGTGTATATCTGTTCCTTAAAGAAGTGCAATTGATTTAATATGTGCAATATTGTGCGTTTTATACTGTTTTTAAAAAAAAAAATCAAATCAGATGATTTAATATACAAAATAAAAGCTGAAAAACTTAATGGGGATTCATTTTCTCAGCTAATAAACAGCTTTAGTACACAGCTTTACATGTGTGACGTGGATGGATATGCAGCACAGCATTTTGATATGGAGGAAAGATATTTGCAAGTCAAACAGAGCAGTCCCTGAATATCCCTGAGAGAAAATACCCAAGAGAAGCCTTACAATCCTCACTACCTACAGCAGCCTTTCTTCAGAAATAAATGGGAAATACAGAAAAAAAAGATGACGGTGCTATGTAATAGCCTAGCATTCAACTAAACAACTAGTCCAATCTAAAGAGGAAAGATCCAAGGCCCACGCATAGAAATAGCCACGTGGAGCCATGAAATTGTAAACTTGACAAAAACACTGATTTGAAGGAAGTATCAATGGGATGTCAGCTGTATTTTCTGAAGGATGTGCCTGCCTGTTTGAGACTAAGTCTAAAGAGTAACTGAGCATGGTCAGAGGTTTGGAGAGGGGCTGAGAGGAGCTAAGAGGAAAAGAGAGTGATTTGTTTCATGATGAAGCCAGATGTATGGAGGGGATGGAAAAGTCTGCTTAGCAACACACACACACACACACACTTCCACATTTATACAGGCACTTCAGTGGCAAAAGCAAGCTTTTTCTCTCTAGCTTCAGTTAAGACTCAGTGCCCAGTCAAAGTACCTTCACTTTCACTACCCACTATAGAACAATAGGAGGAGGTCTGGTCCACTATAAGAACATACATCCAGATGAGGCACACTTAGACTTAAACACAGCTCCAGAATAACAGAGAAACAGACGGGGGAGAATGCCAAAAGACTAGAAAACAAGGCAGTGATATTCAGCCACCAAACATCACAGGTAAATCTCTGTGAAACTTTCTCCAACTTGACTGTGTTCAAACAACAAAAACAAGGGAAAAACATTCAGATGTAGATTTAGATGCATTTCACGGATGGGAAATAAGAACTAAGTTGTCAAATGTGGTTCAAATACCCTCAAACAAATTAGAAACATGTTCAGTATGCTCAAGACAAGTGTTACGATCCATAAGAGGATAGCAATAGAATCAAACACAGCTGACTGTGGCGTTAGAGCACACAGACCAGTCAGAACTGAACAGCCAGATCCTATTTCATCTGAATTCTGCTAACGTAGCCTGAGTGAACCCAGGCAGAGGGAGGAGGCAAGGGGGGGGGAGTTAATGCATAAATCTGAATCTAACAACAGACGCACACCGTGGAACAAGGTCAGAGCTGGTCAGAGCTTTGCTTGTTCTGCAAGCAGAGCAAGAAGACAAAAACACACACACACACACTCATACAGACAGAGCACTGGTTTAGCCTGCACCACATACATCCACAGTGTAAACTGTTGCAGAGGTTCTGTGACAAACTGAAGCTGGTCCTCCTGATGATTAAATGATGTGCTGATTAAAATGCTGCTGTGCTTTGATGGCACACAGGCTATTCTTACACATAGAGCCAAGAGAGTTTACACTAATACACACACACTTGTGCAGACCACAGCTTACAATAACACATACAACCACACGGAATACATATCACACTACCACACACTCACATAGACTACAGTTTACACAAACACATCCACACAAAATATAGTATACACTGACACCCACACAGAATATATATTACATTACCAGACACTCTCACACAGAATATAGCTTACACTAAGACAAAATATATCAAAACACACAAATACACACATAATATACATTATACAGTAACCTGCATCTACCCACAAAGATTATAGCTAACACCAAATATGTGTACCCTAACACAGAATAAATCATACAACAACACACACTCACAGTAACTAGACTAACATGCACAGTCAGACAACAGCTTACACCAGCATATACACTCTCATTACAGCTGGGGGCTTTGCTTTAAGTGATTTGCTACAAAGTACTAGACACCAGAGGTCAAACCAAAAGGATATATAGTGGGATTGTTCTCTGAATGAGCTGTGCGTTGTATGATCTTTAGGTTAAGATTCCTGTAGCAGGGGCCTGGGGAATCATGACTGCAGCTAAACCTAAAGAGACTCTTAAAAGAGGCTGTTCTGCTCTGCCTGCGGTTAAAAGTGGAACATTCAGCTTGTGGGAAAAAAAAGAGAAAGAGTGAGAGAGTGAGAGAGTGAGAGAGAGAGAGAGAGAGAAGTTAGGGGGAGAGAATGTACATCAGGCAAAAGTTAGACTTCCCAGATGCAGAAATGATTTCCTCC